>NC_083470.1:5675000-5877500 GCF_030014155.1 Tachysurus vachellii
CTACTTGGCATTCTGTAGAGAAAAACACAGAGCGAAAAAGCACTTGTCAACTCCACAAAGATGATAGAAAAGTTTTATAAAATCAATGAACTGAACAATTTCAATACTCGAGGCAGACGCGTTCCAAAATAACTGATGGAAGGATATTTGCGGACCAGGAATCACCAAATAGCACCCGACTACACCAGCTGGTTGACAGAAAACTTTAATCTTACAAACCATGAGGTTCAACATGTGGCTCAGTAAAGATTCACATTCTTATGTTCCAGCGTTTGCGCTGAACTCGACGAAAGATCGGTCTCAAGACGTTGTGATGAAAAAGGCTAGGTGAAAATTGGAATCTAAAAATGCTGCCAGATGTCCATACGTCATGGGTTTCCTCCTGGTACTCCAGCTTCCTCCCCAAGTTCCAAGTATTAAATTGTCTGTAGTGTGTGTGTGTGTGTGTGTGTGCCCTGTAAAGGGGGAGCATAATCTTACAGTAGACTGAATTTAACACATTTTCCACATCTTGATTTAAGAGACGGACGCAGCAGTCGGCACATTGCGTAGTATTTCTGGAGTAGAAGTAGTAAGTACTTTTTAAAAGTCCCATTGGTTTTCAGCTCTTTGGCTTTTTTGGGAATGATGTTTCATAATGTGTTTAGGTTTCAAAATAAACTATAGGCCCTGAGGACATTATTACCTAGTATTTAGTATTCATCACATGGGGAGTTTTTAATGTAAAAAACTCTCTTGGCTCAGACAATTTACCGTTAAGCACAACAGTGCTTTTGAATGTAGTAAATCTGAAATCCGGTGTGAATGAAGTCACTTCCATTGTTGCCAGACACGATATGAGATCACGTGGCAATTCATCACATAGAATGTAGTTGAAAGAAAATTAAGCCTTTCTCAGTGTCTGCTGTGTTCCAGCACTGTATCTATGAGGAAATAGATAACAACAAACAGCATTTTAGAATAGAAGTCTTGTCACATATACACTACAGCACAGTGAAATTCTTTCTTCACATACTGTATCCCAACAATGGAGGTTGGGGTCAGAGCACAGGATCAGCCATGATACAGCACCCCGGGATCAGTGAGGGTTAAGGGCCTTGCTCAAGGGCCCAAACAATGCCAGCTTGGCAGTGCTGGGGCTTGAACTCGGATCTAACAAACCAACAACCCAGAGCCTTAACCACTTGAGCCACTACTGCCCGTTAAAGCATGTGTATGAAGACTTCCTAAATACACAAGCAACCAACCAGGGTGACGCTAGACTGCATACTCATGCTAAATAGTGTAAGAATGAATGTAAATGAATGTCATTGGCTGCATGCAAAATCAAATTAGTCTACTATAAAACATTGCATTTCATATCATAAAACAAAATATCAGGAGCTTATATATTATTTTTGAGGACATTTAAGACAATGTCTCCTTTAGACAATGTTTACTTATGATGACTTTCCCAGGGTTCCAATACATACAGTATAAGCGTCTCCACATGCTATAAAACTAATCCAGCGTGAAATACACTACGGTTTACGGTCTCTTAAAGACAAAGAAGTCAGATTACGGATCAAGCGTTCTAATAAAAAGAAAGAAGAGCCGTGGTAGAGTACAAGTCCAGCGGATAGAATCATGACTCCTCTCACACTGTCCATCCTAGAAATGCCCCAAATGCCCATATATTTGATGAATGTAGCCGCAGAGAGTCAACTATTCTGTGAAAAAGTGGCTAGGCGACGCAGCTGGTATTTGTAGCTGTTTGCCCCAGATGCTATCTGTATAATCCTGTACAGCCAGACTGGCTTTTATCGATTCGCTCTAGTCCAGTACCACAATTCAATTTGAAGGACATTATGGGTGTTAAATTGCTGATGGGCTGCAGATGGTTCCAATAATTTCAACAGGCCCCTTTCCCCTCTCTGATTTAATTGCACACTCTGCATATTACATACGTATTTACAAGATTATGCTGTGGGGATTAATAAATCTACAGCATAATGTACGAACTATTCATTATTTATCTGATACCGACATCCCTGAGTCATGTGTCTGCCAAGACTTTCTAGAAGTGTTATTACAGTAAAAATCTCCAAATGGGATTTTTCGAATTATAAATCATGAATGACAGACGGTCATGTAAATTTAATTTCAGAATATTTTCAATTTCTCTCTGTCCCTTTGGATGCCAAGACAGAATAAAAGAAAAACTATTTCTCTTAGAAAACTTGTATGTAGATCTGTGGCTGTTTGGTGGTCTTCAAACATTATAAGAGGAATATAACGCATTATAAACTAACAGGAATTGAGCTCGAGTTGAGTTTTTCGTGAGAAGGAGGAACTCGTTCTATTCTCCATTCTCGTTTATGGCTTCTCATGTCAGCTGACTTCAAAGCCTGCTATCTCTAGGTTTCGGCTCTGGATTAAGGGCTTGAGTTGATTAGGTGTGAAATGGCTTGGCAGTCTACATAAGGCTGGCCCTTTGAAGTGTGTGTACGCTGTTTGAACAGCATTGTGTCTTTGGTCCTATCCAAAATGAAAGACAAAAAGAAAACAGAATGAATTTACTATATGGAACACAGAGAAAACTCACAGGTTTGTCATGCACATTATTTTATGTCCTGTGTTGTTATAGTTGAGCAATTGAGGGTTAAGGGGCTTTTTCAAGGGCCCAGGAGTGGCAGCTTGGTGGACCTGGGATTTAAACTCATGACCATCTTCTTAGTAGTCCAACACCTTAACCAATAAGCTACCACTTCCCACACACCCTTTAACATCTTTAAATCAAATTATATAGTAACAGAAATGTAATAAAATACCAATATCTGTATTTGTGTCTGTTTTTTTTAATAGAGACAAACAGTTACTACAATTTACTTGTTTTATTCCCTTTAATATAAACTAGTTGGCTAAATTAGCCCCTTAAAACACCACAAGTTACTATGGAAGAACGAACCCATAATTTTATTTTTGTTGCATTCTGCAGGATTACGGTCCTGATACACAACATATGACTCAACCAAATGAAATTTGAACCTTACCACTGCAAAAAATACAAAAATCACAACTCACAAATCACAAAAAAACACAAATATATCCTAATTTATCTAATAATTCTTATTAGAGGGGGCACAGTGGCTTAGTGGTTAGCACGTTCGCCTCACACCTCCAGGGTTTGGGGTTCAATTCCCGCCTCCGCCTTGTGTGTGTGTGGAGTTTGCATGTTCTCCCTGTGCCTCGGGGGTTTCCTCCGGGTACTCCGGTTTCCTCCCCCGGTCCAAAGACATGCATGGTAGGTTGATTGGCATCTCTGGAAAATTGTATGTAGTGTGTGATTGTGTGAATGAATGAGAGTGTGTGTGTGCCCTGTGATGAGTTGGCACTCCGTCCAGGGTGTATCCTGCCTTGATGCCCGATGACGCCTGAGATAGGCACAGGCTCCCCGTGACCCGAGGTAGTTCGGATAAAGCGGTAGAAAATGAATGAATGAATGAATGAATGAATGAATGAATTCTTATTAGAGGATTGCACTAAACCGAATATACTGTAAGATTATTAAACATATTCTAGATATTTTTACTTATGTCATGCTTCATATATTTTTATTATATTATCTTATATTTGGTTTATTGTCATTTTAGAAAATGAAATAATAGATAAATCTGATGAGCTTCAATTTTTCTATATTTAATGCATCTATATAGACTTCTACGGTGTCTATGGCTGGAACCTGTGTGAAGATTAGGCAGGATACGGGCGCGTAATATCGCCTTGTTGTTTACTTGGTATAATCCGACAATCATAATCATAATTCTCGATGGGGTTGAGAGAACAGGCAGACAGTATCAAGCAGGGATAATCCATAAGCATCAAAAAGCAATACATGCATGGGTGTAAACAAGTAAGAGTCAGAAAGGCGCAATACTTATGAACAGTGACTTTGCGATGAGATAAAGATCATGAGGGTATATAAAAGCCAATTTGGAGGATGAACTTGGAACAGGTGCACACATTTTGTAGTGTGTAAAGACAGGACCAAAACACAAGCACATGGCAATATGAACACAATAATATGAGAATAAGAAAAAGCAAAAGGTGAGCGCAGAAGAGAGGTGGAATCTGTAATACCGGAAAAGCGCACCTTCTTTGCATGTATGTGGGATGTGGTAGCTTAGTGGTTAAGGTGTTGGACTGCTGATAGGAAGGTCAGGAGTTTGAATCCAAAGTCCACCAAGGTGCCCCTGTTGGGCCCCTGAGCAAGGCCCTTAATTGCTCAGTTGTACAAATTGAAATAAAAAAGCCAGTCTTTGTTACTCTTTAGAACACTGTTATAAAATCTGTTTATCCTGAGTAATGTATTTGGATAAAATTACATCCGCACTACCGGTGCAGTTATTCCAGGTCTAAAGCTTACCTATAGTATGTGTTGAAGAATTATTGTACAGGATTAATAGCATAGAAACAACTGAATACTGAACTCATCAGTAAAAAATTCAGTAAAATCAGTAAAAAATTCAGTACTACTGAATTTGGTTTTGCTCGCTTGACCTTTGTAATGCATTGAGCACAGACTGCTGTCTCTTAATTCTTAATCGTCACCTCACTGACCAATCACAGTTGTAGATCAAGTCCATAATTACAGCCCCTGACCGAGTTGTTGGTGCTCATTAAGAAAAATCATTAAAATAAAAATGGATTGCATGGATGCTTGTTTTTTTAGGGTTTAAAGGAGCAGCTACTGTAGGTCAACTCTCTTATCCACCTTTTTTTGAACAGCATGACTCTGTAATCCTCACAGCTATAATCCCACATGATCAAGGAGACCAAAAACCTGACACACAGAAACTGGAGAATCTGTCTGTACCAAACAGGGTGGAAGCTAGAAAAGGTCTCGACCTTGGTGCTGTGTCTTCAAATACAAATCATCCCAGATTGTCTGGTTTTAGAAAGCATTCATAGTTTTTATTACCAGAGGTGGGGGTAAGTCACACATGTGCAAGTCACAAGCAAGTCTCAAGTCATGAATGTCAAGTCAAAGTCAAGTCGTCTTTTTTTAATATTTGTCAAGTAAGTCTCAAGGCTCAAATGTGCGACTTAAGTCTGACTCGAGTCAAGTCGAGTCCCCCATCTCTGAGTTATTTAACTCAAGTCCGAGTCAAGTCTCAAGTCATGAATGTCAAGTCAAAGTCAAGTTGAGTCTTTTTTTTAATATTTGTCAAGCAAGTCTCAAGTGCGACTTAAGTCTGACTCGAGGCAAGTCATATGACTCGAGTCCCCCATCTCTGTTTATCACAAATGATATTTTAGATTAACGATGGGAAATCTGTTTCTTTTGAACAAGTGAGATCATTTAGCTTCAAAACTGGAGATCACTCAAGTGTTGAACTGGTTGATCAGCTTAGAAACACTTTTGGAAAGAGGGTCCTTGATGTATATTCTTTGAAATCTTAAGGTTTCTAGCTTCATTTGGAACAGAAAGGGAATCAAAAAAAAAAAAAAAAAAAAAAGCAAAACTACTACAACTGCTACTGCTAATAATAACAATCGATGTGTAATAAAAATAAGACAAGTAAATCTTTGGAAGACATTTTGGACTTTGCACTTTCATTGTATTATCTTATTTCTGTTGTGGTTTGAAAAGCAAATCTCATTGAAAACATATTTATTACTTAAATTACTTAATTATATTTATTCTCTCTCTCTCTCTCTCTCTCTCTCTCTCTCTCTCTCTCTCTCTCTCTCTCTCTCTCTCTCTCTCTCATGCCCCTTTTCCACCGAGGCAGTTTGAATGCTGGTTCGGAGCCAGAGCCTAATTTAGAATCAGTTCTTTCTTTTTCGACAGCCAAAGCACCGGCTCTGAACCAGGAAAAGTGGTTCTTAAGTAGCACCAAAACGTTGCTGGTCTAGACTTAAGAACCGCTTGTGGGCGGGGCTGGGGGCGTGGCTACTGTTAGCGCATTTGATAATGTACCTTATGTATACTAATGTTTAATACACTTTTACTTTACCGCGATATGATACATTATCAGCACACATGATAGTAGGTAGCTACATGCTAAGGCTAACTATTTTCTGTGTCAATGATAAAATAACGTTTCTCGGTTACAACCTCCCTTTATACAGATTACATGGAGCTGCACATACACGTTGGATTCACCGCGTTTGGGTGTTAATGTAGGTTCACAAAGCCATGAGAATTAACAGTAAAGCAACATCCACCATTGTTGATGTGTTTGTGTTTGCCGCTGCTGCGCTAACTTTGCTGGCACACGTGACACGTATACAGTGACGTCACACTCGGCTCTGTGATGCTCTTTAGCCGGTGGAAAGACAAACCGGTTCTTAGAAGGTTTGCCAGTGGAACCAACTTTGAACCAGCACCAACACTAGCTCTGAACCAGCACCCGGTTCTTTTTGGTGGAAAAGGGGCATCAGAGAAAGGGTCAGAAACCTTCATGAGATACTTTACCTTCTAAATGTGTCTCTGAAAATAAAAGCTGGTTCCTAATAGTGGAGTGCTATTAGTGATGTTATGCTATTGATTTAAAGCTGAATTTTCAATCTTTAACGCATCTTTACATGTCAACATTAATAGAGCATTGCTCCTTTAATAAAATAGATTGACTGATTGAGAATGTTGCTTGTCTTGATGGACCCTGCTGGTCTTTAAGAGATAAACCAATGCACTATGCAATATAGAACGATACAGTAACCAGCTCCTACTCCGAGGCTTTGCTCCTTTTCCTCCATCGCTTCTTTATTCTTTACTACTTTAGGTGCTTCTGCAGCCCACCATCACTGTGAAAGCGGTGATGATTTGAGTGACAGCGCTCTAAGGAAAGCGACAAGTCCGTTCTGCTCTCGGCGCTCGTGGTCACCGCTGATTGTCAGGGTGACAGGAGGAGGCCCTGTTTGTTGGCTCAAGGTGTCCTGTCCTCTTCCAGCCCAACAGATTTTTATCTTCACACTGCTGTGCCCTCCTGGCTACAGGATGACCCTGCTGGCAACAAACGACAGAAGCGTATGATTTGATTTCAGCAGGGTTTGATTTATTACCTTTTTTCTTGCTTTCAGCTTTATGAAACCTAGCCGGACATTGCCCAATAACACCCTGAAGAAATAAAGAGTGCGTTTCTTTGCTGGAGCCACCTATACCTACACACACGTGTACACACACAGAAACACTATCACTTTTTAATACGTTTCATCTTTTTTTCTGCAGTTTGTTAGCAAATAGTTGTTTAATGGATATCAACCAAACTTAAGTCAGCTAAGAGTAAATTGTAATATTACACACAAAATATCTTGGACATGATCTGCATACAGTACCGTTACTCAGAAAGTTATGCTACACACACTGGATGTGAGTTCAAACCACAAGACACCATACACACGTACGTACAGTAGCATACCGTTACTGAGAAAGTTATGCTACACACACTGGATGCGAGTCCAAACCGCAAGACACCATACACACGTACGTACAGTAGCATACCATTACTGAGAAAGTTATGCTACACACACTGGATGCGAGTCCAAACCACAAGACACCATACACACGTACGTACCGTAGCATACCATTACTGAGAAAGTTATGCTACACACACTGGATGCGAGTCCAAACCACAAGACACCATACACACGTACGTACAGTAGCATACCGTTACTGAGAAAGTTATGCTACACACACTGGATGCGAGTCCAAACCACAAGACACCATACACACGTACGTAGCATACCATTACTGAGAAAGTTATGCTACACACACTGGATGCGAGTCCAAACCACAAGACACCATACACACGTACGTACAGTAGCATACCATTACTGAGAAAGTTATGCTACACACACTGGATGCGAGTCCAAACCACAAGACACCATACACACGTACGTAGCATACCATTACTGAGAAAGTTATGTTACACACACTGGATGCGAGTCCAAACCACAAGACACCATACACACGTACATAGCATACCATTACTGAGAAAGTTATGTTACACACACTGGATGCGAGTCCAAACCACAAGACACCATACACACGTACGTACAGTAGCATACCATTACTGAGAAAGTTATGCTACACACACTGGATGCGAGTCCAAACCACAAGACACCATACACACGTACGTACCGTAGCATACCAGTACTGAGAAAGTTATGCTACACACACTGGATGCGAGTCCAAACCACAAGACACCATACACACGTACGTACAGTAGCATACCGTTACTGAGAAAGTTATACTACACACACTGGATGCGAGTCCAAACCACAAGACACCCTACACACATACGTAGCATACCATTACTGAGAAAGTTATGCTACACACACTGGATGCGAGTCCAAACCACAAGACACCATACACACGTACGTAGCATACCGTTACTGAGAAAGTTATGCTACACACCCTGGATGCGAGTCCAAACCACAAGACACCATACACACGTACGCACTTAGGTCGTGTATCCGATCAAACTACTGATTTTGTCGTCTCTGCTTCTACTGATGCTCATCAGCTCTGAAGGACTAGTGCCTGCTGTTTTGTGCTCTGCCTCCAGTGGACATTCATTATAGTGAGAGAAATTGCTTTGTGGACACACTGTGTGCAGAATGAAGCAGATTCATGGTGGGTACAAAGCAATATGGAGGGAGGTAACATCACACACCCACTTCTCACTCCATCTAATGCTATTATACATATGGGACGATGCAGTCAGCAAGTTTATAGCAAAGTTATTACCCGTAGCCATACCCATCCATCACACCCAATTCATAATCTCTCTCTAAACTCAAAAATATGCCAGGGTGTCATTTTTTTTCCATATACCATCTAAATGCATTTAAACTGAATCCTACAATAGCCTGGTGCTTTTTTTTTTTTATTATTTTTTTTTTACCATTACTTATGAGCTATGTATCGAAACATGAGAAATTCTCAATATTTTTATGATCTAACTTTATAATCTAAGGTGTAATAGATTTAAACCTTGCTTATGGTCGACTTGGTAAGTCGTAACAGAGATCACTGTGAATAATTAAAATCTCTTTGGCTGCTTTGTGGATTGAGAGAATTATTTAGAGTCGAGCAGTTTATTTGAAATGCATCCCCAAGCATCTGCATGTTTTATTAAGATGTGCGCTGTGCTGTGTTTTCCAAGATCTCATGCCTGAAAGGTGCAGCTCCTGGGCTTCACTGTGGGATCTGGGTTATACGCTACACAAATACACACAGATTCAGTTACAGCTAAACTACCATAACAAGCACTTGCTTAAAAATAGACAGTTTGTTTCAGAAGGAATGGCAGGTGACAGGGAATCTTTGAATCTATCTCTCACACACACACACGCACACACACACAAATGCACACACATACACACAAGGGCTAAATTCATTATTTTTAACTCAAGCTAGAGGATGTTCTCCATCAGTGTGGGTTCATTTTGGCTAGTGTTTGGGAGGAAGAATGTTGCTGCGTGGGCGTCGTCTCTCAAGGCATTTGCTGTTAACCGTCAGAGTCTGTGTGTGTGCCCGTGTGTAAGAATTATCTTTCTAGGCCATACTGAGCACATGAGTGCCCACTATTCTTTCCTTACTTACATTGATAGCCCTTTTCTAACATTCTCAGAAGCCATTGATCTGCTGCTTGCCTGATTAATGTTCTATAAGGGCATCAGCAGTCAATTGGTGCCTGAATTACGCTTTGAATTCTGTCCAGCTTCAGACAGGTTCACCTTCAGCCTAATTCCTTTGGAAAAGCCTGGAACATCGCACGTGCTTTCGAATCATTTACAGCAGACTAGAAATGTATTTATACGTATATTTTTTAATATGTATTTTTTGAATTAAGTGCATTCGCGTTTACAGTTTTGCTTTGTATGCGGCATTAAAATTCCAAAATTGCATTGTATAATCAAAATGAACAATACGTCATGTGCAGCGTGGGAATACGATGCTAACATTTATTTTCTGTTTTACGTTTTAAAATCTGAATGTTCTTTCTAGAATCTGACAATGTTGCCTCTGATGTGGCAAAAAAAGGTTCTAAAAGTAACCGTCGGTGCATTTTAGAATCACAAAGAACCTTCTAGAGTCTTAGAAATTTGCCTTTGATTGACTATTTCACTTCTAAAGATCTCTTGCTTTCTGTAGAATCACAAGCAGCATAACGAAATCTTATAGTCTTGCCTTTACTGTGGGAATCACTGCGGTGGTGGTTTAACAGTTAAGGCTCTGGTTTACTGATCAGAAGGTCAGGGGGTCAAGCCACCATGTCGTTATCTAATCGTACAATCATGTGGCAGAATCTGGATGGATAATATCATGCAAATATAGTTAATGTTTAATGGGTACTTGCTTTGGCATGAGTATTTTACAGGGTGCAGCTTTGGTGTATAAAGAGGACGATGACGGCGATGGTGCATAAACAGCTGGAATGAATGATCAGCTCAAAAAGAATACGAACTGGAACTGTGACTGTGATTACGTGTCTTAGTTTGACTCAAATTAGTTCTCTACGGTTGTACACGTAACACTATCTGAATAAATGACTCATTAGGAGAATGCATGCTGAAGAAATGATGCTCCTCCTAAATGATTGTTGCTTATATGTGCCATGCGCTGAAAACAGACTAACTGCAATTAGTGCTTTTGAAATGTAGTCGAGACACAGAAAAGCTTGTCTGGGGTAAGTTTACTGCCTCCTTGCTGAGCTGTTAACAGCATGTCAGTGTTGATAATTGCTTCAAATTCATACCTGCCAACATTCAGCTGCGAGAATGCAACAGATTTTCATGCCACTTCAAAATGCATTTAGAAAACAACCTGGATTTGATCGTGTTTAAATGGCCATGCAGGGTTCACTCACTTTTCCTTGAATTTCTGTTATTCAAATGTTTACTTTTTGGACTGGGAAACTGTAAATAAAAGTTTTTCTGTCTCACCTACAGTATGATACCTTCTTTTATTATTATGTAAGCATTTTAAAAGGATGTATTATCTTAGACTTTTTGCAAAAAAAAAATGCGGAAAGTTTAACTTCATGCAAATATGGAGCGTCTTGTTTAAGTGACAACCAATGAGATTGAAGACGGTAGAGCGCACGTGATCTGTGGCAAAGAGTACAATATACAGTATAACACTGGTGTTGATTAGTGACTGGTGTGCATGATTAGAAAACTGGTGACTGTGAACATCTCAAGGTTCATGTGCTATGGGAAGTGTAATCCAATGGGCTGGCAAATTTGTAGGTCGTGGTTTGTTTTGGGAAATTGAGCTCACTGACTGAGATATTCATGAAAAAATCTGACTTCCAAATCACCCTGCGATGGGTTGGCACTCCGTCCAGGGTGTATCCTGCCTTGATGCCCGATGACGCCTGAGATAGTCACAGGCTCCCCGTGACCCGAGGTAGTTCGGATACGCGGTAGAAAATGAATGAATGAATGAATGACTTCCAAATACAAGATCTAGAGACAACAATCACTGGATACAAAGATCCAGAATGGTGAGGAGATGAGAGCTGGACAGATCGATGGATTAGAGCGCTGCTGCATTGCTTTCTTTAGGAACCAGTGAGTCTTTGAGGACAACAACCTCCTCATCAGTACACAATTGCCAAACTGTATATTTATAATCACACCCTTCAGTGTCACCCAAATGAGGATGAGGTTCCCTTTTGAGTTTGGTTTCTCTCAAGGTTTTTTCCTCTTCCATCTAAGGGAGTTTTTCCTCACCACAGTCACCTCAGGCTTGTTCATTTGGGGATAAATACAAACACGTTTAAATATAAGTCTAATATTAATCTTGAACTTTTGTTTTATATTAATCTTTGTATAATATCATTTTTTTTACACTAATACATTTGAATCGAATATTATGGGTAATGTGAAACCATTAATCAAAGTGAAAACATGAAAATGTGACGTCACATACGGCTAAGTACGGTGACCCATACTCAGAATTTGTTCTCTGCATTTAACCCATCCAAAGTGCACACACACAGCAGTGAACACACACCCGGAGCAGCGGGCAGCCATTTATGCTGCGGCGCCCGGGGAGCAGTTGGGGGGGTTCGGTGCCTTGCTCAAGGGCACCTCAGTCGTGGTCGGCCCGAGACTCGAACCCACAACCTTCAGCTTCAGGTCAGACTCTCTAACCATTAGGCCACGACTGCCCCAAATATGAAGATGAAACAAGTATAATAAATAACATATGATTTCATTCAATACGGTGAAGCTCTGTTGCTCACAATTTGTTCTGTTTGTGAATAACTTACAATTAAAATGACAATTTTAATATTTTAAATCCTTTCAAAAATCATCCACATGTTTGGATCCAAATGCAGGGCTTTATAGAAAGACAGTCGACAAACTCACCCGAGTGTGCAAATCCCATATTGTGCTTAAATAGTAATCAAAAAACATGCAACAAATTTAAGACTTGGAATGGTCACAAAGCTAAAGTTAGAGTAGAAGTGAGGTAAAGTGTCATGTGACCAAATATATGGCTGTTAAGTAATTTATGAATTAATCAGTTTATTTCTATATGTATTTATTGTTTAGTATATTGGTGAGAAAGGAAAGTCATAGAGGCCAAAAGTGCATAAAAAAGATCACATACACCTATAATTAGCATTTTTTAACGCGTAATCATTCATGCATTTATAAAATATTATAGTATATGATGGTTTTAGTGTGAATATGATGTGGTTCAGAGATTTACCGCATGTTTAACTGTATAAAGATTTATTAATGTTAGATAATTAAGGTTTATATCTAGAAATTCAAAGGACATTCCTGTGCATTCATGAAGGCGATGTGGAGCATCATCTATACATTCAAGTCTACCTGAGAGAGTGGTTACTATAGAAACACTAACCTATTACGGAGTGCATTAACATAAGACTGTGATTTGCTCAGTGGACAATAGAATTGGAATATTCTGTATATTTAAAAAAAATAAATAAAATGTCTTTGATGGATAGACGATGAAGACGTGATGAACATCTATTTATGCGAAGAATATTAGCTCACAGATGTTGACCAGATTTTGCTTTATTTGATGCAAGTTGCAGCTGTTTCAGGGACAAAGCTGATGTGTTATTCTTCACTGTTCTGAAGGCATGTGCCATAGAGTGTCTACAGTGTGACATGGGCTGTATGTGTATGTGGGTGACAGTAGAGTTGAGACTAAGGCACAGATAATATAAAGTGACAGGCCAGTCAGTAGATGTCATCTCTCTGAGATTGACGAGATCTGTGAGAGGACCAATGACATTTCACACTGTGTATTATTCTGCAATTCTGCTGTAAAGAAGACTGACGTACGCCACCGACCTCAAGGCTGGGCGACCTCATGGAAATTGCGTATCGTGTGCCAATCATATTAATTGGGGATGTGGATGTTTTGGATGTTGAACAAGCTTTTATACTTGGGATGGTCCTGTTAGTGTAGAGATGGAACACTGGTGGTCTAGTCTGATGGATCTTGAGGACGTCAATCCTGCCAATGAGTCTGAAGATGAGACTGAAATCTTTACTCTCTAATAAATGAGAATTAGTGGAGAAATGATGTGTTCTAAATGATGATGAAGCGATTATGATTATTAAGACTATTTCTAGACATAGTCTCCTAATCCTTTAATTTGTCAGATATCAATTCTGGCTGATTCTGGAAAAACGGTTAAAAATTAATTGATCGAAGGTTTTCTAACAGTAATGTACTTTGACATCATGGAAAGTTTTATTTAGAGTATATTTTAATCTTGCCTTGGCTGTCTTCCTGCAAAGATCATGTTGTGTCAGGAGCCAGTTTAACAAATGCAGTTTTTATCTGCTTTTTAAAGACATCTGTATTCTTTTTTTTCCAAGATTTGAGCAAGTTGTTGGAAATCACAATGCATCACAACAAAGTAAATAGAAACCAAAATAATTTAGAATAGAACAGGGCATGAAAGCTTTTATTATTGCCACATATACATTACACCACAGTGGAATTCTTTTCTTCATATACCCCAACTGAGGAGGTTGGGGTCAGAGTGCAGGGAGCAGAGAGGATTAAGGGCCTTGCTCAAGGGGCCAGCAGTGGCAGCTCGGCTGTGCTGGGCCTTGAACCCCGATCCTTCGATCAACAACCCAGAGCCTTAACCAGCTGAGCCACCACTGCCCCTAGTTTTTGCATATCCCAGGCTATTATGAGCCCGGGGTCAGAGTGCTGGGTCAGCCAACGTGTGGCACCCCTGGAGCAGGTGAGGTAAAGGGCCTTCCTCAAGGACCCAACGTAGACGTCTCAGCAGCTTGTGGCCTAGAACCCCGATCTTCCGATTAGGAACCCAGCGCCTGGACCGCTGGACCATCACGTCCTTACAGGTTATTTATTTTTTAATCAAAATGACCACAAAATGGCACCGGCACCATCATGTCATCATCAAAACAGAGAAGAGCACCTCCACGCTTTATACAATGCGACAGTAGACAAAGTTTATAAAATGTTAATCATCAAATGTAACATCAAGGTTCATGTTTAAAGGTTGTGATTGACTTTTATCTCAGTTGAAGCGACAGAGACTGATGTACTGTAGATGATGCTAATATTCGAAATAAGACCTCATTTCCCAGAGCAAACTTATAATTTTGTGAAATTTGACAGTAATATTATTTTCCGTAAGTAGATTACTTGTCCAAGTCTGACAATATAATTGGTTTTCACAGGCTGCAACACATATAAGTAGATATAGATAGCCAGTACTGCCAGCGGCAGAGAAGTGACAGACATTTATTTCACCTTAAAAAAAAAACCCTAGACAGAACCACTTTTACAGCAACATTAAAAATAGTGCTGCATTTGGTGAATATTTAATTGGGATTATTTTTGTCGTCCCCTTACTATCCTCAAGGAATACACAAGTGCACAGAAGTGTAAATTGAATAGTAGGAAAGTAATGAATATTAATGAGTGGCAATGTATTTTTGTCATCAAAAAGGGAAGCATGAATTAACATTCTATAATTTCCCTTGTATTTTATTTGCATATGTACACACAATCAATTTATAGTGACATTATCATTAAACCTATACACAGGTAAATGTTGTCTTTTATAATGACAATAAAGGTAAATAAAAAAACTTCTGGCTCGTATTTAAAAAAAAGGCTCACGGGCCCCATGCAGAGTGCTTTTCTAAATCTCAAGTGCTCATCAAAAGCTCTTTCTTTCAGATCCTCTTATGTATGCACACAAGCACTACATATAAATAGTGCTGCATGAATCTCTTGTAATAAGAGGGATTTCAAAAAGCCTGGCTTTATCTGAATTCTAGAAATAAAGCTGTGATCCTGGGATAGGTATAAACACCTTAAACCTTTGTCTCTTGAAATTCTTTTATGGAAATATGATGAGACAGTTTTCAGTGGTGTTAACCTGATACTGGATGCACTGTTCCTGAAATCCAGGCCAGTCCTGCATCAGCACAAACCTCTGACAAACCCAATGATGGTGTCAGAAGTCACACCAAAGACTCATTTGGAAATAAAGCTGATGTCACTTAACTTCCAAAAGACCTTTATTGTGGAATTCTTTCATGTCGGAGACGATGTTATGGTTAAGGAGGCAGAATGAGAGCTGTTATTGTAATGAAGGTGCGCAGTAATGATACCGGTGATACTTGCTGATGTCTTGTAGCATATTGAGCCGCAGTTATAAGGTGATGCCTCATTGCTCATTAGCTATTGTGTGAAATTTTATCATGTACTACATACAGTTGTGTATACCATAATCTTTAAGATTGCCAATTATAATTAACTATACCAATGGAGCTATTTTGTGGAGCAATTGTTTGTAGTTATTACACCAATGGAACTATTTTCTGAGGTAATTTTGCGGACTAATTACGCCAGACTGCTTCGATGAGACTGATATCAATACATATGACTTTGGCTTATTGTGTACAGAGAAAACTATGCAAGACTCTCTGACTGGGAGAAAAAAACAGGGCAATTCAGCTTGATGCTTCCACAGACTCTTCAATTGAGAATGATCTGTCCGTTGTTTGTCAGATTCTGGAAGAGTATCAGATTATTTCAGAACTTTTGCAGGCAACTGTTGAATTTCCCAAACAATCTAATGTACAAATCACAGACTATGAGGGTGATCGTCTGCAAAAGCCTGAACCATGAACCTGAAACTATACCTTGTGCAGTGACTTTGTGGTGATCTTTTATTCCTATTCACATTCAACATATCAGCAGTTTAGTACAACATGGATCTGAGTTTCCACTGTTGCCTCTGGCTTGCTAATCAGGGAACTATATCTATATCTGGAGTCTCTTGAAACTGACTTTGTCTATTGTTAAAAGCTTTAAAAACATACAAATGAATTGAATTATTTGGAGAGTTTACAGTGGTGATGGTTTCGAGAACTGGACTCTTGAGGAGGACGTTGTTGTCTAGTAGATTTTTGGTGAGGCTTTGAGATTAATTAGCATTCATGAAGTGGCTGTTGAGATGATGAAGTCCTGTGTGGTCTACCTGACCAACATTTTGAAGTTCTGCTTATTTTGTTGAAACCGTGAAAGAGATAAGCAATGGTACATAGTGGGAGTATTGGGAGTACTACTCTATGTACTTACTTCATGATTCCTCTTGCATGCTTCCATGTTGATCCTTTTCCAGTAAAGATGATAATGCAGATACATTAAAAGCCTCTTATAGCGAGCCGCTTCTGTCTAAAGATGCTTAAGTGTTTTTTTGTGTTCAACAGTTTACCGGGATTTGGTCAGTGTACATTCTGATGCTGTGGTTTGATAGAGGGACAGTACTGCTGCATGGATTGCACTAAGAATTGATAGAAGAAATGGAGAAGAAGAACATGGCAAAATTGTTCTATGGTCACACTATCGCTTATCTTTTTTGTCAGCTTCCATTAATCTCTCTTTCAGTGGTTTTCTGTACCAAGCCTTTCAGTATGGATAATGGACAGTAACCATATCTATCCACCGATCTATCTGCCCATCTATCCATTTATCCATCCATTTATCCATCCAATCTGTCCATCTATGAAAGGTTTTTTTCAGTCTAGTGTTACTACGCCGATTCCCTTCGGACCTTCTGACTTCAGAGAGTCTATCATTTAGGTTCCTTACCAATTCACACTCCATGAATAAAAATAAAAGCGTGTAAAAATATAAAATTGCGACACGGGCTGTTCTTCTCCTGCTTGTTAAATAATTTCCCTACCGAGAGTTTCAGTTAAAACATTGCTGTAGATCCTAACAATTATGCCAGCATCCAAATGAGCCACAGTACCATGGGAGCCAATGATCTATTACAGCTTTTATTTCTTCTGTGAAAGCATTAAACTGCAAAAATATATATTTAAAAAAAGGATCAGAGCTGTATTTAGACTGTGACAGATTGGGGCTCAGTGGTACAGCTCGAGACCCTGTCTCACCACGGCATCAGATATGCCAAAGCTGTCAGTGATCTTTCATGCCAGAGCACGCTTTCTCATTCTTTCTCTTTTCTCTCTGCTCCTTTACACTGTCGTTCCATCACTTCTTACTATACCCTAAAATCTGATGTGTGACAGTTTCTTCTAGCAAACATGCTGGGCATTCACCATAAGCGTCATCTTTTCCTTTTATCCCTCCCACCATTCATGGCTTCTACGCTCTGCAACTCTCCTCTACTCCCTGTATGTGTGTATGCATTTGTGAAGCCCCACTTCACACTTTAATTTTGTTTACGTTTAATAAAATTCAGCAGCCAGCTCCAGGATGACCTTCTTAATATTTTACAGCCTGAGAGTTTCAAAGAACTGCTAGAATCCATCAATGCTCTCTTTTGTACTGAGGCACAAGTGTGATATTTCTACCAGAATGTGTTAATACACCATAAATATTTTAGGTGTCTTGTGTGCGGTTTCTTCCATTGTTGTCCAAAATATCACGCAGGACAAAAAAAAAGCATTGAATCTTTGTTGTGGAAAAAAGATTGATATGTTTAAATAAATTGTTGCACTATAGTGATATTTTATTCATTTCTGACAGTTTAGTTGTAGATGTGTCATACTATAGACCTCCTTTTTATCTAGTCAGTATCTTCTTACTGTATGTGTGAAACGGTTGCCATCCTCCAGCTGCTGGATTGCCGTAGAAGAGATCAAATACAAGACACATGGAACCATAAATGCTGAACCATTACACACTAACAGGAGTGTGAATAATGCCCTGAAGTTTGCCTCGGGGAATCCTGGCTCTTCCATAATTCAGTTTCCACTTTCACTGAAACATGAAAGAACTGAGATTGTCTCTTACTTGGCTGCCGTTGAGCATGCAACAATTTGTAACTTCAACCTAACCTAACCTATCCAAAGACCATTTACACACCTGAGGCATCATTTATCAACCTTGCATATGCTTATGTGTTATGCATTGAACGGGATTTATAATATATATCCCTGCACAATCCAGACGGTGCACCTGCAACAAATCCCTAGTGGTAGCAAAGTGTAATAGCAGGTATACTGAAAATAGAGCACTTTTATTATAGATGGGGTGCCAAACCAATTTAGAGACACAAGTCAGTTACAAAGCATGTCTTTAGACTGGTGGATAAAGGAAACCCAATCTGAAATCTGAATCTCAGAGAGAACATGCAAATGGCGGCAATCAAAGAGCAGAGGCGGGAATCGCTAAGCACCGAAGCCGCCGATTTATTTATTTATTTACTACTCATTGAAACTCAGCAGCAGTATCTTTACTTTGTTGTAAGCTACGTTTATGTTCTTTGACCTCTTGGCATGCTATATGTCTTTTGAAACAAGCAGCAGGTTGCTTTATCTTTTTTTAAAGAAAGTTGTTTAACATATATGATGAATTGAAGGGGATTCTTTATGCAAATGCCATGCAGAATCACATTAATTTACAATGTGTGGGATTTATCAATTGCCATTGCATACAGCTGTATATATATACGTGTATATATATATATATATATATATATATATATATATATATATATATATATATATATATATATGCATACAATATTATCATTTTCTTATTTACAGCTTTACCTCTGACCATTTAAACCCATCTGTTTTTCTTCAACACTACAGTCATCACTGCTTTCTGTTTACTGCAAGAGAAACATACATAACAGATGTATAGATATTTAAAGCTCAGTTGTTTAGATAGATGAAGAATGACAAACCTTTAAAGACTGGCCTCATGCAAGGCGGCCCTATAGACGTAGGTTATACAGTAGAAACATAAAAAGATAGAAATATCTAGGATTCACACCAAACCAGAAGCATAGTGTGCATCCTGTACAATCCAATGTACACCATGTGAGAAGGACCAAACACTAAATATAATGCATGTGTTTGATACACGTCTGACCCACGTCGAAAAAACATTCCACGATATGTCTAGGGATTTAGTGATTTAATCCAAATCCAGACAGACCTACAAATAGATTGAACAAAGAAAGTATCTTTAGCCATGATTTCATTTTGCACTCAACCCTAGAATGTTAGATATTTAGTAAGATGATGTACAAATTAAGGTACAGTAATTATGAAGCTCACTCTACCTAAGCCCTAACAGTTTAGGTTTACAGGTCCAGATGCAGAGAGTGCAGCAGTGAGATATGAGCTCTGTTTAAAAGGTAACTGTTTGCACTCCATTTCAGGATTCAATGGTGTAATTATAGCAATTTTTCAAAGGCAATTTTCGTAGACTCGGCTCCTTCCTCAACGCACCAAAGGTTTCTCGGTCCTGGGTTGGCAATTCTTTTAACCGGACCTGAAAGCAGTAATGAACAGTAACATGTAAAATGGTAAGTTTTTTAAAAGTGGATAAAAAGAGGCAGCCAGATGGAGAGAGTAATTAAGGTCAGAGCTCAGCAATGAAAGTTGTAGCAATAAAACTAATGTACTGATAGGATTTACGCTAGTGGTTAGTGAAGCGGCTTCTGACGCGATCAAAACAAGGATTCGACTTCATTTCTGAGAACAAACTGATAGACCAAGGACCGGCTTGTTGTGCAGGAAAAAAGGAGAAGAAAGGAGAAAACATGCTGTGTTTGGAGCTCTTTAGAAAACAAGCACAGAGATTTGGAATGGACTGAAATCTTGCTAATCGTCATGGGTCAGTAAGATTTTTTTGGTAAAAGAAAATAATTACTGTGCATTTCAAATATTTACATCATCGGACCATACTGGTGAATTCTTATTCCATAACCAACAAGTATTTATTAAAGAACTGCTTAATTGAAACTTCGCAGTATACTGTATATGCAAAATGCTTGATTCTTGATTTCTGACATACTATATTCAAATACTCATTAAAAGATGTTTCTAATTTAAGCACAGTGAGGCTAGTAATTGGCAACAGGCTTTGAACTGATCTGTTGATCAATGTTTAAAATTTTCCCCATTTTGTTTACCTGCCAATTCCCACCCCATCACATGGCAACTAACAGCCAGGGAGGGTGAAGGCTAACATGTTCTACCTCCAAGTCATGTAAAGCCAGCCAACCACAGCTTTTCAAACTGCTGCTCACACAAGGTGGTGTAACACACTCAGAGAAAAGTACTATCAACCTTCTTTCACAAGCTATAAACTCACAGAGACCCACGGCTGTCACTGTGATTGACAGGGAAGATAGAGTATGCTATCCCACCCATCTTGACAGCAAGGACAATTTAATCGCTTGGCTCCTGGACATGGATGGCTATATTATCTTTGGGATTCAAACTCATAGGGTGTGTCTCAACTAAATCAACCAAGTAATGAATCAATATATTGCATAAACAAATTTGGGCATTGATAAGAATTCTGCTGCACTACATTTTGAGACACTCATGACTGATGACATTCAAATGTCCTTTTCACTCTCACTCACTCACTCATCTTCTACCGCTTATCCGAACTACCTCGGGTCACGGGGAGCCTGTGCCTATCTCAGGCGTCATCGGGCATCAAGGCAGGATACACCCTGGACGGAGTGCCAACCCATCGCAGGGCACACACACACTCATTCACTCATTCACTCACACACTCACACTACGGACAATTTTCCAGAGATGCCAATCAACCTACCATGCATGTCTTTGGACCGGGGGAGGAAACCGGAGTACCCGGAGGAAACCCCTGAGGCACGGGGAGAACATGCAAACTCCACACACACAAGGCGGAGGCGGGAATCGATCCCCCAACCCTGGAAGTGTGAGGCGAACGTGCTAACCACTAAGCCACCGTGCCCCCCAATTTCTTTATCAGTAAATATAAAAACCTAAACATCAAATATTTGTTTTATTGACACATTTCTTACAGTTTAAAGTTGTTAGAGTTGAACAAACCATATAAAGAACATCAAATACATTTCAAAATCACTAACATAAGTAATCATTTGTGAGTTACAACAACAAGCTGCTAACATTTGTAGATGAAGTTGGCTGAAAGTTTGTTTCATCTGCCATTTTTTCAAGGCACTTCGATGTTTTTGTAGTCTATTGTGGGATGTTTTATGAAGCGAATGTCCCAGTTGTCAGGAGCTACTGGGACAGTTCCCTGCCAGACCACCAGAGGGGATGCTGACATGCATTTCAACATACTCTGATTTTTGTTTGTTTATTTCCCATCTGTGTTGTGCCACGCCATTCCTTTTGTTCTACTTTTCTTAAGATGCACACTTTTACTTAACGCCATTATGTTTATCCAGGTATTTATGTCTTCCATATTTATATTTTATTTGTTTTGTATTACGTCAAAGTCTTGTTGTCGTGTTAGTTTTGTTTTAAGTTAAACAGGATTGATCCTGTGTGTGGGTATAACTCTCTGTAATTTGGGAAATTCGGACTACCGTGGAAATCCAGGTTCGAGCCCCAATTCACACGGTGACTCTCTTCCGTTACAATGGTGCATTTGTAGTATTTGCGATTGAAAAAGTAAGCGTTAAACATGGCTGGCCAACCTACTACTGAACTAGGGATCTAAATCCTTTTAATTTTGCACAATACATTACAATACCACATATAACTGCTGTTACTATATTAAGTGGTCATTCTAGTATTTCTGCACATGTACTATAGTACATACAGTACAATGGTTGGCACTGCTTTTGTGTATTGTTTTTTTTGTAATGCCTTGTATTGTTTGTTTGCACTATCTTTTGTCTTGCACTGTTTGCACCAGGTTGCACAGATACACTTTATGTGGCTAGCACTAACTTACTTAAGTCCTTATCTCTGTCTTTGTTCTATGTACTGTAGCACAATGGTCCTGGAGAATCTACAGTATATATGGTTAAAATGACAATAAAAGCTTCTTGACGACTTTGCTATTGAGCCGGGAGGAAATTCAAGCATCCAGTAGCAACATACAAAGAAATAAGATTATCACAACACAGTACAACCTCACAAACCTCACCACCCTAAACAAACATGTTCAAATAAGTTTTTTGTTTCTAAAATGTCCTGTAGCAGCAAGTAAATACTGATGAAAAACCATAAAAAGTCACTCCTCAGTACGTTTCCACCCTGCCATACCTGAGAGATGTTGTACAGTCTAATAGCCCGGGGGACAAAAGAGTTCCTCCGTCTTGCAGCGGAGAATGACTGAGACAGCAGTCTACCACTGAACACACTCCTCTGCCTGGTGAATAATCTGTGCAGAGGGTGGTTGGTGTTGTCCAGGATGGAGAGCAGTCTGTCAAGGGTACTTCTTACTGCTACTGTCACCAGTGAGTCCAACCACAGAGCCTGGCCAGCTAAACAAAAGCAACAATAATACCAAAGTGAATTTTTTTTATAACATATTCTACACTAACAACTTGATGTGTGGGCTTTGGTGTTTGTGAAACCAGAAGGTTGGGTGCTCTGGAATGTTTGCTGTACGTTGGCTGTACAATAGATGTCAGACTGACAAATGAGCTTGAGCTCATATATATATATATATATATATATATATATATATATATATATATATATATATATATATATATAATGTGTGTGTGGACGACTAATTTACCTTCTGTCATTTGGATACCTAAGTGTTCAAAGACCCCATACCAAGAACTAAGAGCTGTGTGTGTGTGTATGTGTATGCTAGACTGTGCAGAATGAATCATCTCAGCTGTTATAACTATAATAGGAGGCCTTCAAAGACCCCATACCAAGACTGTGATGCGATAGTGTGCCTGTGTGTGTGTGTGTGCCACTCCTGGATAATTGTGTCTATGCACTTATGTGTGAGTACTAGCAGTGGTTGCTAGGAGTGTATAATGACGACAGTAACAAATGGATCCATCTTGTAAATGTACCTGCTAAACCAAGCCTTTTTGATATCACCAGGTATTTTGACTCATTTATGCCAACTTGTAGGTGTAGATTTTATGCACCGTACTCTGTTCTGAAGTTGTATCAGTATCTCAAACTGCTTCATTTCTTTCATGGTGTTTTTAAGCTCTGTCTTTTTTGTTTGTACTGTTACCCTGCTGTTGTAAAATTCCACTTTAGAGCCTGTAATTTGTCATTTGAATTTAAAGATGGCATGGGTTACAACTCAACTTTACTTAAAGGTGGGGTGCACGATGTTTGAGAAATGCTTCAGAAAACTGAGTCGGGACGACAAACAAAAAACGTGTAGCCAAAGAGCAGAAAGGGGCGTGTCTTGTCAATATGCGACAGAGAGAGTGTTCAGTGCGCATGTGTGACATTAGCCGAAAGCGATTGAAACATTGACGTGGCGGATAAAAACCAAAAGCGAAAAAAGGCTCCAAGTCTTCTGTTTCCAGGTGTTTATCCGCAGAAACGTTAAGATCTTTGCCTTGGGATCTAGGTTTTGAACGTTGTTTTCCCCGTGAAACAGAGCTAAACCTTTCATGGTACAACACACAGTACTACAAACACACAGTTTTATTACCATAGTATTACTCATTGAGTTCATTTATTGATAAAAATATCCCCTCGGCCAGCTGCCCCAGCAGGTTCCGCCATAATAGTTGCCTGGGTTACGTATGTATGTGTGGGGCGGAGCTATCAAAACAGGGGTGACACCCATTTGGGTTAGGGGCGTGTTTGTTTTGGTGATTTCAAATGTCAACATTTGCTTTCAAACATCATGCACCCCACCTTTAATGCAGAGAGAAGTTTATTATTAAAATCTGTGATGTTAAACATTGAGTCAACCCTGCAAGGTCATGGAAGGAGAAGCAGGCCGTCCTACGTTTTTTTTTGCACATATTGTATTCAACCTACAACTGAAATTTCCCCAAAACAATCTACAAATACTGGATGTTAAGGAAAAGATGCACAAACGCAATTTCTTTCTACTGTCCCTTCTTATCTTTTCTTTCTTCAGCACTGAAAAATGTAGACCACAGGATTACAATTCAACACGGTTCTTAACAAAGCTTCAGTATCCTCAAATATTTCCTACTTAATTAAAGGCTTTACATGGTATGCGTACTAATTAGTTATTTTAGACTTTAATTCCCATTTCTTTTATTTGTGATTTAATGACAAGGCTAAGAAGAAGACGTCGAAGAAATCCTTGGAATAAATAATGCAAAAATGCAAGAATTACTTCAGGCATGTGCAGTGTTTTAAAGCGAAATTTTATATTACAGTTACACCTTAACACTCATCTTAAAGTCTTTTTTTTTTTACAGAAATCCTCTAAGAAATGGTAGAGTGACGGATTCTCTCAGGATCTAATTAAAGCCTTGAATTAGGACCATTTTGGGAATTTTGATGGATTTACTTTTATAATAATGTTAAATTATTTAGTTAGCAATAGATATTTTAAAAAACAAATATCTTTGACAAAGATAAGCATGTTCGGCGAATTACAGACAAGCATGTGTGTGGATAAGTGATGGTTTAGGCTGGATTAAAATCATGGCATATCCAAGGCCCACTACTTATACTAGATGTGTGTGTCACTGCCAGTGACTGTCAAACCATTTTGGAGGACCATGTACACAAAGTTGATTTAAACACTGTACCCTGAAGCTAGCTCAGAGTATTATGATGATAATGCACCAATACACACAGCAAGACTGGTGACAGAGTGGGTTTAATGAACATGTCAGTGAAGTTGAACATCTCTCATGGCCTGAACAGTCACCAGATCTGAATGGGATGCACTTATTTCCAGGGATTTCAGAACAGCGTAACAGATCGGGCAGGCGTGGCCTATTTGATAATCTAACCCTAACCCTAACCCTATCCGTAGTTTTTGGTTGTTTATTTGTTTTCGAAAATAGCTTAACTGTAAGATAATAAAGCATAATAGATATAAAATATCAAATGTACCTGTATGACTGTTTTGTCCTTTATTATCCATCATAGGTATGCTCTTTTTTTTGAAAGAGAGCGTTTTTCCAAGACCTCCAGAAACAAGCCCACTTTAAGTCATGGTAACGAAACCCCTGGAATTTAGTGATTGCCAGATCTGAATAGCCACTTTCTGGTGTTTGGGGTCAGGAAATGTTTTCCTCCACCAGCATCATGTAATGAACTGGCAAATGCTCTGCAAGAGTAATAGCTCAATTTCAAGACAAACTAATGCTGTATTGGATGCAAAAGGAGCCATACTAATAAATTACCATACTTCACCATACTAATAAATTATTGTGATCTAAATACAAGGTGTAAAAACACTTGTGTCTTCGTCTGCTCATTTGGAAACAGTATTATTTAGACCTTTTCCAGTAGTTCCTTTCAAATTTAATCTTAAATCGATCTGGCACCTCATCTGATGTGAATCGCCAAGCTGGAAGATGTACTGTGAGATGAAAAGTATTAACTTAAGAGTCTGACTCAAAAAAAGCTCTTCTGGCCCAACTGCAGTCTTGTCATTATTCCCACAGCTAATGCTAATTACAAGACTCCTTTTCTTGGCATCTTAGTGGCATCTTCTAAACACAATATGTTGCTTTTAAAGTGAAAAGCTCTGCACTTAGCAAATCAGGCATCCTAAAGACGGAGTGCAATTACTTGATACCAAGAGCTGTGTTTATTCTGCTGTATACAACCAATTCAGAGTAGCAAGAAGTCACGAATATGGCCAGCAGAGCCCAGTTGTATTGATTTTCTGTCCTAAGTTAAAACACACAAACACATGGTGCATGGTCTGCAAAAACAAATTTATATATGTGGGCAAATACATTAGTTCCCTGTCAGCTGCTCTCCGAGAAGCCAGGGTCAGGAAGATTAAATGTGACAATGTACCAAGACTGTTGAAGAGGTTTTCATCCTGAATACCACTGTTGCATTTGAATTGAGTGTATTAAAGAGAACTCCAAATGCATTGGTCATTTGAAGCTCTGAAGAGCCTCATTAACGCCATCTTGTCCTCATAGGAGTCAACTAGCTTGTTGCTTATTTCATTCCAGACGTAATGTAATAGGGGGTGTCGTTTAAGATACTAATGGTATGTTTATAGCTTTTTTTAAGTGGTCATGATTGCTGGAATGGAATGCTGATTTGATGTCACTCCATAAACAGTAAAGGACTGTTTTCAAAAGACTACTCCATGTCAGGCTGAATTTTCACTCACTCACTCATTCATTTTCTACCGCTTATCCGAACTACCTCGGGTCACGGGGAGCCTGTGCCTATCTCAGGCGTCATCGGGCATCAAGGCAGGATACACCCCGGACGAGGTGCCAACCCATCACAGGGCACACACACACACTCATTCACTCATGCAATCACACACTACGGACAATTTTTCCAGAGATGCCAATCAACCTACCATGCATGTCTTTGGACCAGGGGAGGAAACCGGAGTACCCGGAGGAAACCCCTGAGGCACGGGGAGAACATGCAAACTCCACACACACAAGGCGGACATGGGAATCGCACCCCCAACCCTGGAGGTGTGAGGCGAACGTGCTAACCACTAAGCCACCGTGCCCCCCGCTGAATTTTCAATGAGTGGATATTTTTGGTGGTTTTTATTGGTTGTAGGTACAGTAGAAAATTACAAGCTAAAACTCCACAAGCTAAAACAAAGGATTACACTGCAGTTACTTTCTATGATAGCTGTACTCATGTTTGATGCACGTGAAATGTGTGATTTGACGTGATGATGTCACTCGATGTGTCATGAACCGATATCTGCAGAAAATCTGTGTACATTTTCAAAAATAGCAAGCTCTACCAAAAGGTTTGCTTGATTTTGTGTTAATTCCTGCGACTGCAGAATTGGGAAATCCTGGAGGGATTGTTTTTTATTATGTACACTAACAGTAGCTAAGACTAAAATCCTCCGTTCTACACAAATCACATTAACCTGTAGGTTATTATTAACCTCTAGGACTATTACTAAAATGCAAAAAGCATGTGTTTGAGTCAAATGTAGCTAGGTTTTTGTCAGACAGTTATATAACAGTAAAGCATGGAGATAAGGTGTGCTCCAGCTGCCTTAATAGCCACATCCTTTGAAAGTAGTTACAGGACTGAACAAAAAAGGAACCTTGAAATACATCATGTTCATATACCCTTCGGAGTCATTATATAAATGCGACCAGCCGAGAGCTGCAACAGAGAGATCTATCGCTGAGAGATCACAGGTTCCCATCATGATGATGTCACAGTCAGCAATAACTAGGAGGCTAAAAAGCAAAATTGGCTGTGTTTCTAAGTGGGAAGGACGACATTCTCTCTCTCTCCTGTCAATCAAAAGATAGCTCAGGAGTGTTTGTGAGTTTATGTATGTAGAAGAGGGCAGACAGTGCTTTCCTCTGACTTTCCTTTGATATGCTTGGCCGGGTTCATGTAATTAGGAAATGGGATGCACTTATTTCCAGGGATTTCAGAACAGCCTAACAGATATTGCTTCATCAGGTAGGCGTGGCCTATTTGATAATCTAACCCAAACCCTAACCGTAGTTTTTGGTTGTTTATTTGTTTTCAAAAATAGCTTAACTGTAAGATTATAAAGCATAATAGATATAAAATATAAAATCTACCTGTATGACTGCTTTGTCCTTCATTATCCATCGTCGGTATGCTATTTTTTTTTTTCGAAAGGGGGTGTTTTTCCAAGACCTCCAGAAACACGCCCACTTTACGTCGTGGTAACGAAACCCCTGGAATTTACTGATTGCTATTAGGAAACAGCACAGATGAGCCTTTTCTCACTATCCTGGTTATTAGCTGTTGTTTAATAGGAAATAAAAATACATCACAGTACCAATAAAATCAGATGGTTCTGGCTGTTGTTACTGATTTGAGGGATGGAGGTTCAGCTGCCACTGTTAGGCCTTTGACCTTCGACTTCCTAATCTGGGTTATATGAAGAAAAAATCTCACTGTTCTGTGATGTCAATGTATACACCTAAAACACTACTAATTGTGTGGGAAAGGCTGCCTATGTTGTGCTTCATGCTGCCTATGAAGTTGCCTTCAGATCTTCTCAGGAGAAACAACCCACATCATAAACCACAAAATAAAACTGTACTAACAGGACCAAAGGTTTGTCAAAAGAGATACTCAAAGACTCTACAAAACGTCAATAACTGTTTAACAAGCATGACAAATACTAATCAAGAAGCAAGAAGTCTTGAAACAGGTGTGGTGGGTTTGGATCTAAACTTTATACCACCAGGAGAAGAGATCCTGAACACTGCCAGATACCATATCACATAAACTGTATTGAAGTGCCTTCACTTGGAGTTTCTTTTAATTAACATATTTTAAGTCACCCTCCAGCCACTGACCTGAACTCACTATTGTTATCATTCAGGCTAACCGTGAGCTCAGAAATGACCTAGAGGACATTGAGAACAGCACTTTCGTTTGTGCCTTATTGATCCATTCGAGCGAGTTTGTTCTCTGTCAACTCTGATGAAGACGGCTACCTACAGAGCATAGCGGTCTACTCTCGCAGTTTACCACACTGTTTACTGTGTCTTTATAGAACAGGAACTCAGCTGCAATTGTCATTCTAGTGTCTGTTGATGAGATGTTTAAGATCAGGAAATCAATATACATAAATTAATTACAGTGGCAAATAGCATTTTTTTTTTTCACAATTGACAAATTGTATATAAGAAAATGGGTGTTAAAATTCACAAGACATTTGGCCTTAATGTTAATTTTTCCGTATAAAAGTAAAAAAAAAATTGCGTCGCATTAAATTTCACTGACATAATAAAAAAAAATAATTCACTGTTATTCATGCTGCATATCTCAGTTTGTAGTAAAGGAAAGGTTTTTTTTTGTCCCTGCTCTGTCCTCAGATTGTCTTTCTAGAATTAATTGGTTCTCTGCACTCAATCTGTGCTGGGTTTCTGTCCTCTGCTTCTGGCCTCCTCACCAGACCAACCTCATTGAACTGACCTTCAATAGAAAGAGCAGCCATAATAAAGAAGCGTAACTATTGCACTGCAAAAAAAGTTCGCCTATTATGGAAAATGTACTGTAAACAAACACTATTAACATTAATCAAAGAACAAAAATTTCCCACTGTTCTAATTAACCAGCATGGCTTTCGGTTCCTAGAATGCACCATACAATACAATACACACTTTAAAGATTTCTGTTACTCTCTCATTAAATCTAATCGGCTGTGCTTTTCAGTAGTTCTCTCAAAGCACGACTACTTCTTTTTTGTATCTGGTTGGGACGAAAGCGATAGACCAAAACTTGAAGCATGATTTACAGTGTTTATTTTGAACATTAGCATTTTGCAATTGCTCTCCAATGCTGCATCTCCCAATCTGTTCTTACAGGCTGGAAATCATGAATTATATGCAGTGATGAAATGGCAAACAGCCATGCAGGTCATTATTCTTTCATTTCCATACTATAAGTTGTTCATTTATGGAAACAAACCATCTGGCTTTATATTTTTCATTGCTACCAATTTATTTCACAGTTATTGTAAGTCATATAATGTACCAAGGATATTATAAAATGTCAACTATACAGCATGAACACAGCACGTAGCGACATGTTCCAGAGTACTAAAATACAGCTGACGTAAGGTAACAAGTAAATCCTATTAAAAAAGGACATAGTCTTTGACATCCTACTCTTATTCATTTGATTTAATTTAAGTAAAAATAAGTAACACTATACTAATGACAAACGCATAAGTAAATAAACATTCATATTCATTCAACTTCCCTCAAATAAAAAAGGCAAAAATCATCCACGTACACAGCTGGCATCATCCTGTATCTGTTCTTTTCTATGAATAATTATAAGCAGGGTTCCCACGCGTCCTGGAAAACCTGGAAATCCTGGAAAATTAATGACCAATGTTCCAGTCCTGGAAAACACATGGAAAATGAGAGTAAACATAAATTGTCCTGGAAAAAATCTTGTTGTCCTGGAAAATTATTATTTTTAAATGTTCTTGATCATTTAAAGAACAGTTTACAACTGGTCAGAAAGCGCTCTGTTCAGGGACGCTGAGTTTTGACGGGTTTTTTGTTATGCTGTTTAATCTCGCTGTGACGGATGACGCTGTCTTGTGTTGGCGCTTTCAGGTGCTACTGTAGGAATGGTTTAAGTGCTCACATGTTTTCAGCAAATGGTGACTTGTAAGCAGGTTATATTAACCTTGTTAATCTGAATATCATGTGCAAGGGGAATGCACAGCAATCTAAAGCATGCATGGCGGCATTGGTCTGAGAAAGGAGAGGGTATTAATATGTGCGGTCTTTTTATTTTATAAAGGTTGAAATTTCATTCACATGACAAATTGTCTTTAAAAGTATAGTTAAGTAATAGCCATAAAGTGTACGTTGTTTTTAAGACTTCTGGAGAGAAGAACATATTACTTTAGGCCGTGAATCTGTGAGCCTTGTCTTTTTTTGCTAAATTTGAAATGTCCTGGAAAAGTCCTGGAAAATGATCTCTGAAAAAGAGTGGGAACCCTGATAAGTAATGTTTAGAAAAGCTACAGCACAGTCTTTTTACTCTCCTTAAAAGTTTACTTTAGCAGTCCGGATCATCTGATTTTTAAAGGTGAGTTGTATTTTTTTATGGATCTATCTATCCAGTCATCATCCAATTGATTCGGAGTACCTATTATTTATGTAAAAGAAAAAATAGACAGATGAAGTTTTGAAAAACAGAAGACTGGCTGAGCCCATGCACACTGTAGCCTCCAATTTTTGTTCTTAGCTAAAAGCAGAGGAACTCATTGTGGTTTTGTGCTGTTGTAGCCAATCTGCCTCATGGCTCAAAGCATTATGCATCCTGAGATGCTTTTTTGCTCAACACAGTTGTAAAAAGTGGTTATTTGAGTCACCAGTGTTTCTGTCAGTGCTATTCCCCTCTGATGTCTCACATCAACAAATCTTTTCCTCCCACAGCGCTGCCGCTCATTGGATGTTTTTTTTTCCCCCACACCATTCTCTGTAAGCTCTAGAGAATGTCGTTGTGTGAAATTGCCAGGAGATATACAATTTCTGAAATACTCAAAGCAGCTTCAAGAAACACGACACGTCAAACCATGTCAAAGTCACTGCGATCACATTTAGTAAAGCCTGAAATTTAAACTTTTAAACTTTATTTTTAAATTCTTGAAACACATAGAGCATGTGGATGTAATGTTTGTTATTTAACATATATGTAATTCATTATAATGATCAATAATATGTAAATAAGTAAATGGGGTTTACTGTAATTTTAAATAATTGTTCACTTCTACATTTATTTAATTATTTCTGTATTTTCATTTTTTTTTTTTACTTCAATTTATTGTGAAGTCAGAGTGCAGCCCTCCATTCATAGCATTTCAGATCAAAATGGACAAATAAGAAATGATTGTGATTGAGTTTTTTTTTTAGTAATTTAGTTCACAGGCATTGATGAATTGGCAAAATTGACATAGGAAGGTTTTATATAAATGAAATGGATGTGATAGCTTAAACTCACTCACTCACTCTCACTCATTTTCTACCGCTTATCCAAATTACCTCGAGTCACGGTGAGCCTGTGCCTATCTCAGGCGTCATCGGGCATCAAGGCAGGATACACCCTTGACGGAGTGCCAACCCATCGCAGGGCACACACACACACTCTCATTCACTCACGCAATCACACACTACGGACAATTTTCCAGAGATACCAATCAACCTACCCTGCCAATCAAACAAACCCCCAACCCTGGAGGTGTGAGGCTAACGTGCTAACCACTAAGCCACCATGCCCCCATAGCTTAAACTTTTAAACTTCATTTTTACAGAATGGATAGCACAAGTTGTCTCAGGAACAATTTTTATTTATACCCAGAAACTTTGTGGAAAAGATTTAATCTTATCTCACTGGGCACTAAATGTAGCTCCTTCTATGATTAAATGCCATTAATATGAATGTACTTTAACATAGATATCTATTCGTTTAGCGTGTTGATTCATTTTCAACGAGTTTAATCCTTAAACATAATTCATCTAGTCAACGTATTTATTTATTTATTTATTTATTTATTTATCCCATTCAACACACATATATTAAGACAAATAGGTTTTAATTACTTATAGTCACTTATTCTGGCTGAGAAACAGAACACAAAATGGGAACTTAGCCACCTTAAGAAAAGAAAGAATAATGGCCTAGAGGTGCAAAAACACATGGAGCAACAAAGTGCTTAAAGAGGTTGAAACAGTGGAGGTAAAATTAATTACATGGGATGTGAGTGGATAATGAGAAACAAAAAATAAATAACGAACAAATGATGAATGCAGCAAACCAGGAGGTAAGCAAACAAAACAGTGTCTAATAGAACAGCATCGGAGAGAAGCATGCATTAGAAAAGGTAATGTTCTGTATTTGTTTGTTAGAAATAAAGAAGGTAAATGCTATTAGGATATTTGAGAATATTCTAGAAAGCCTAAATCATAAAATCTATTCTGGTCTACACTTAACTAATGGAAATCACATGTATGATAAACTAATCCCCAGATTCCCTGAGAGATGTGAATGTTTTGCACAAATCTTTCTCTACTCCTGATAATGTGTGTAGTGATGAGACATTGTTTTTGTGTCCTTGACAAAAAGTTGCTGTCTATTATTTCTTCTGTGAGCCCTGCTCGGCTTTTGTCACATGCGGAGACGTTATGTGATCTAGCGTCTTTGTTTTCGCTCGATGAAGTTCTTGAATGTGAGGTGACTGTGTTGAGCTAGCAGTAGAATTATGTAACGATTTCTAGACTGCGCTGTAGTGCATTTTGGCATGAAAAGACATTCAGACTTGAAGATTTAAAGAAAAAATGTATAATACATGCTTAATTTATGTATAATGTATAATTAAACACATTTTATCTTCCAGACGATGGTGGGTGTAAGGCAAGGCTGACATTTCATCAGAGAATAACACTCTCTCTCTCTTTTTCTCTCTCTCTTTCTCTCTCTCTCTGTCTATGACTTCACAGTGAAGTGAAATAAAAAAAAGTAAATACAGAAACAACTAAACAAATATTGACGTGAGCAATTATTTTAAATGACAGTAAATCCCATTTACTTATTTACATATTATTGATCATTATAATGAATTAATTGCCCGATTATTCTTGAAAGTAATTATTTCACATGCGTTACATAACTGATTTTTTTTCATATCAGCGCCTTCATGCGTCCGTTACTGTCTATAGCTGTTGGGTTCTTGGGCTGAAAATGAGCAGGTTCTTTTGAAATCCTACATGTGTGTCATCTGATATGAGTCATCTTTGGCCAGTTTCAGCCATCAACACTCGAGGAATGTACAACTCTAACTCACGCACCCTTTTTCCAATAGAAACATATTACTGTTTATGTATAGACACGCAGTCCATGCAAGAACCCAAGTCAAATGGAGTCTAGACTGGATTAAATGGGTACATTCTTCAAAAAGGGAACGGCCGGTGTAAAAGTGTGGGCTGGTGTGTCATGTTTAAAATGATTTTCAGCCTATCTGAATGTTGTGATTCATTCAAACCCCCACACAATCTCTGACAGTGAAAAGAGGAATGATTTGCATACTGCAGTCATCTACAATGTCAGTACTGAAAATGTTATTTGTGTGGTAATGAAATATTGTGCAGCTCTGAGTTGTCATGCAGTGATACTGTACAATTCATTTAATCTGTTGTTTAAGGCCTCTGGTTTTAGTCATGTTACTATATGAACAAAAATGGTCACTAAAAGGATTGCATTGGCTACAAGAGTATTAATCCAGTCGCTTGTGCAGACTTGGTACTGTAAGCGCGTCAGCCATCGGCTATAGATGTCTTTCTTTATTCTGTGATCGGCAGCGTGTTCATCAACCTATGGTGTCACTGTCATTGTCAATGTCTTTCAATTCTACCTTTATGTCATAACCATTTTATGAAAAATGCTCAATTCTAGATGACTCCATGATGTTCGTCATTGTAAGCGGGAGTCACAACGTCAACAGTTGTATGGAATTCGAACTATCACAATCCACCCTGCATATTTTCCACAAGCCTTATCAACAATGCAAAAGTCTGTCAAGGTTTATGAGTTAGGTTTGTGAAAAACATGACTGATTCACATACTTTTAGAAATGAGATTAACCCTAAAATTAAGATTATATGTAACTTATCAGTCAGTTCCAATCAGTGTAAATAAACGAAATATTTTACTGCCGAAAGTCTGATATAAAATGAGTCAGGATGTTGTTGGTTTTCAGTGTGAGACGAGTGATTTAGCTTCTGTTTGGATAACCTTACACAGAATATTAGCGGTTGCCTTTAAATTTTAGATACTTACAAACAAAATCATTTACTTTAAAGAATAGTTAAACATTTTTGTTTTTCTGGAACATTTCTTTGAAAACATTGCTCCTACCTGTCTAAGTAAAAACAGAAATACTTATGAACAACCAGGGGCGATTCTAGAATTTTCATTTTAGGGGGGCTCAGCCCCCAGGGTAGGGTTGTATACTACTAACCTTATTGCAATCCACTATTCCATTGTATCATTAATATCATGATACACTAATGATTCATATATATAATTAAAATGATGTTTAATAATACAAAACAAAATAACTCCACATGATGTTTCTCTCTCTGTGCCATTTAGTGCTTTCAGACAATATAATGATGTGTGTTTTTTCTGTGCACGGCTGCATATTTGTAATGGCGAAATACACAATAATATGTTTTACATTTTAAAAGGTCAATTAAAATAAATCATGGTCGTTTTCTAAAGTATGTTTTCATGGGTGTTAATCGCTTCATTTTTGTACACTGTGATAAGGGCTGAAGTTGAACGCAGCGAAGACGCATTGGATGAGAAACCGAACTGTGTATTGGTCCAGTAAACTACAATTACAAGAACTGCACCGATGCAGATGTCATATCATAGCAATCCATCAATAAAAGCACACACACCTTGTGCTCTCTGATGTTCGCTCTGCTCGGTGTCCCTGCGGATTGAAAAGCGCGCTGAATCCATGCAGACTCAGTTCAGGGGAGGAGCCGAAACATGGCGCAGCTTGTCGCCGCTTCAAATGTGTTTTTAAAGGGGACTGAAGCGATCAAAAAATAATTAATCAAATAATTTTTTAGGGGGGCTGGGAAGAAGTTTAGGGGGGTTAAAGGTCCCCTAAAAAGGGCCTAGTGACACCCCTGTGAACAACTCAACATTGTTATAGAGTGTCTATTTTAGAGTCATCTATGACAAAGACATTCAGTGCCGAACATGGACACAACAAAACCTCGTCTCATCCCAGGTCCACCAAGCTGCCACTGTTGGGCCCCTGAGCTAGGCCCTTAACCCTCAATTGCATAAACTGAAATAAAATGTAAGTCACTGTAGATAAGGGTGTCTGCTAAATACCAGAAATCTAAATGTAAATACAAAACCATTTTTATTCTATTTTTGGCCACTGGTAAAAAAAAAAAGACTTAAATCTGGAACTCTAAAGAATAGTTTTATACTTCAATTTAATTAAATTTTATTTCAATTCTTGAACCATTATTCAAGATAAATTAATTGTCCTGGAATTGTCCTGGAAAAAATCTTGTTGTCCTGGAAAATTATTATTTTTAAATGTTCTTGATCATTTAAAGAACAGTTCACAACTGGTCGAAACAATTAACGTTAGTAACAGAAAGCGCTTTGTTCAGGGACATTTTTGTTATGCTGTTTAATCTCGCTGGATGACACTGTCTTGTTTTGGCGGTTTCAGGTGCTAGGAATGGTTTAAGTGCTCGAATGTTTTCAGCAAATGGTGACGGGTAAGCAGGTTATATTAACCTTGTTAATCTCAATATCATGTGCAAGGGGAATGCACAGCAAACTAAAGCATGCATGACGGCATTGGCCTGAGAAAGGAGAGGGTATTAATATGTGCGGTCTTTTTATTTTATAAATGTTGAAATTTCATTCACATGACAAATTGTCTTTAAAAGTATAGTTAAGTAATAGCCATAAAGCGTACGTTGTTTTTAAGACTTCTGGAGAGAAGAACATATTACTTTAGGCCGTGAATCTGTGAGCCTTGTCTTTTTTTGCTAAATTTGAAATGTCCTGGAAAAGTCCTGGAAAATGATCTAAACAGTATAGTTTACAGTGCCTTGAAAAATCTGATATAAAAAACAGTATGATATTTAGAATAAGTATCTAGAGCAGAATTAACAAGATTACCATATTTAATGTAATATGTAAATCACATAATCCCAAACACAAAAGGTTCTCTATAGGCTCAGAATAAAAGTAGAATAGCCATAGAAATATTTATAAAAATACATAAAACAGAGCCTATGCTTCTTGCCTCCACTTTTGACACCATAATAGTTTGGTTTTTAAAAAAACATAGCCCCTTTTCACTCAGTAGTGTTACAGTTTGATGACCTCCTACAGGTTGGCCACACAATATTAAAGCCAAATGAAAGCAAAGATAAGCAAGAAAAATGGGACTCGACTACCAGGTCATGGATTTTTATGTCACAGTGGCCTTGAATTGATCTCTGGTGATTTGCTTTGCTACTTGTATGCCCTTTGTTTGTGCCCACACAGTCTGCAGATGTCTACAGCCCTGCAATATTGTCACCATGGCAATTTGGTCATTTTTGTATAAAATTGTGCTTCCTGCCAATTGTGCTGTGTTTCCTGCAGCTTTTCTGCCCATGGTCTATGGTTGTTAGCGAAGTCTGCATTAATAACATCCAGCATTAGGAGATGAAAACAGATTTCCAAAACAAGTTCATTCTCTTGCAAAAAAAATTGGATGGAATTGACGGATTGACTTTTTTTCACTCAAAGTTGTTTTTTAGATACAAATATGACACATATCAAGACAATGCCGTTAACTTAAACTACATTTACATTATTCTCATCCTGTCATAGTCTCAGGATTATATGTCATGCACATCTAACGATTGTCTGATGTATATGATATGAATTTGAAACACTTTGGAAAGTCGTGGCCTAATGGTTAGAGAGTTTGACTCCTAACCCTAAGGTTGTGGGTTCGAGTCTCAGGCCGGCAATACCACAACTGAGGTGCCCTTGAGCAAGGCACCGAACCCCCCCCAACTGCTCCCCGGGTGCCGCAGCATAAATGGCTGCTGTCATGATTCAGCCCAGACTTTTGGCCATGTGCTATTGTTGTTGTCACATGTCTGCTCCGCCTTCGTCTGCTCCTCCCTGTTTCATCACCTGTTCCTAATGTTGTCATTATCTTTATTGTATGTAAGTGAGCCGCGTTGCTGAATGCAGCGCGGAATCATTAGTTTCATTATACCCGGTGTGGTGTCTAGTCCATGTTAAGTGTCGTCATCTGTTTTATTTCTGTTCTCGTCATGTTTTTGTACCTGTCTTCATCATTTGTTAAACCCCCTTTCATTCGAAGCTATCCTGCCTACGGGTCTGTCTCCTTCCAACCACCCGGTTGTTACAGCTGCCCACTGCTCCGGGTGTGTGTTCACGGTGTGTGTATTCACTGCTGTGTGTGTGTGCACTTTGGATGGGTTAAATGCAGAGAACGAATTCTGAGTATGTGTCACCGTACTTAGCTGTATGTCACATCACGTTCACGTTCATGAGTTTCAAAATCACCATCTGATTGGTTGGATTCTACAGGGTTTCTGGAAGATGTATGTACCACTTGTTGAGAGAGTTCTACTCAAGGTTTCTTCCTTATATCATCTCAGGGAGTTTTTGCTTTCCACCGTCCCCTCAGTCTTGCTCATTAGGAATATACAGTACTGTATGTTAGAGACAGAAGCTAAGTAAAGTCTGTAGAACCTCAATATGACTGTTCTGATTCATGTGCTGAATCATGGTCTACCCCATGAACCAAAAATTGGACCAATCATATACTTCAACTCAATAAAAAAGTTATTTTTTAGGTTTTACTGACAAGCCATTTTCACCTAGGAAATCATCATCTGGCAGCCACTCTTCTCAGAGAAATTTACTTTCTTCTATGTCAAAGAGCAGAGATAAAAAAAAAAGAAACCAGGCGTGAGTCTTGGGTAAAAAATGAGTGACAGAGAGAGTTTTTATGGAGACAGGAGATGAATCTGTCATTTGCCTTTAGGACTGACAGGAAGGTCCTCCTAAGGGGCGAGCGGTATTAAGAGGTCTGGTGAGAGAAACTTCTGCTGTGACTTTTTGCTCATTTATCTGGGAAAAGCCTGCAAAGATACTGCCGTCAGCTCACAATACAGTAAATAAATCACGAGTAGACGTTAAAGTGCATCTGTCAGGTTTCTCGGCATTTCTCTTGTCTCAACGGCATAATGAAAAATTTACAGCAGATTTTGCTTATAAAAAAAAAAAAAAAAAAAAAAGAAATAATAATGCATTAAGCTTCGGGTATGATGCAAAACAGAGACTGTTGCAAACACAAATGATATGATTTATAGTAGCTTTGTAGCTCAATAGTGGTTATTAACTGCAGATATCACTCAAACTCAACACATGAAGACCTGTGTGCTGAAACAGAGCAAGTTCGCTCTCCTTAGGTCAGGAACCCAAATATATTTCAAGTCAACATTTGCATGCCTGATGCATTGTTCTTTTAATAGCATGCTTATTCAAGGCTCCTTCAGTAGCCATCCTCTTTAAGAGGACTTTCAGACTCCCCACTGAGAAAAAGCCCAAATATCACGTGAAGTCTCAGCAGCCTTGATTGTCCACTCTGTAATGTGGCCTATAATTCAGGTTGCCTAGCTACAAGCAAAGAGCTCATAGTATGGCCATCTTTGAAATACACATTTCACATTCACATGGTTCACCGTTACAGCAACCCAGCAGCATGTTAATGAATGTTTTACCTACTTTACACTTTTTTATTTACTGGGGTTTCTTTTATTTGTATCTTAAATTATTTAAGCCAAACTGCAGATGTTAGTACTTGAGTACTCTATTTTTTTTCCCCCCACAGTGGATCACATGGTCCGCATATTAAATTTGCAACATGTTTTACACTGGATGCTTTTCCTGACACAACCCTCCCACTTTTTCAGGGCTCAGAACCAGCACTGAGAGTTAACTCTTCAGTGGCTTCGTTAGCTCCCTGCTCGGGAATCGAACCCAGGCCACGGCAATGAGAGCACGGGACCCTGTTGCTGGACCATCTGGGGGCACACGAGTGCTAAATTACATATTAATTAATTAATTAATCAATTAGGAATTGACAGGACAGATAAAGGAAATATGAACCTGGATTATTTTTTCCCTGTGCCTTAAGGATCAGCATTTTTCCTTCTTGTGTATTCTGAGATGCTTTTCTGTACCCCACAGTTGTAAAAAGTGATTACTTGAACAACTACAGCCTTCCTCTCAGCTCAACCCAGTCTGACCGTTCTCCTCTGACCTTTCTCATAACCATGATTGGTTTTGCACACAATTCTGTGTAAATACTGAGTAAATACTGTTCTACATAAAGGTCTCAGGGAAAATACTCAAACTATCACCAACAACATTGAGTCCTTAGCTCCTTAGTGTTGTTTTATGTAGCTCTGTGTTGTTCTCTGTAGCACAGCGGTCCTGGAGAAACCTTGTCTCATTTCACTGTGTGGTGTAACGGCTTTATATGTTTGAAATGACAATAAACCCTTCTTGACTTGACTCTTGACTTGACTTGAACAATCATGCATAGTCACTTTTGACTCAACATTAACTGCAGCTCTTGACTTGTATCTCCATAATTTTATACACTGTAGTGCTGCTCAATCACTGGGTGACTGAACATCTGCATGAATGTGCAGGCAATCAAAAACAGAAGAAGACAAAACCACAGAGCAAAAGACAAAACAAAACAGAAAATCACCTACAATAAAATGTAAACAGGAGAAAATCCAGATAGAGATCAGGATCAATCTAAGGAGTCTGGAAATGCGCAAGTGAAACACAAGTGAGCCAGCAAATTATTACTTAACTAAACATCATCATCATCTGGCTTATTGTTTACATAGTGTGCTTTTTTAATGAGTAAAGGTCACTGCATGGTCAATGTCTGAACCTTAAAAACAGCCTGGTGTAAGTTTGTTGAACATATGTCCACTCTGACCTTGATATTACTTTCTCAGTGCTCCTTTTTGAGTGGGACAGATCCCTAGATCGAAATTTTCATTAAGCTTTAGGCAAAAATTCATTTCCTGGTTACCCAATTGCACTTTTTGACACTTTCTGGTGTTAACCAGATGAGAACAAGGCTCCCTTTTGAGTCTGGTTCCTCTCGAGGTTTCTTTCTCAGAACGTCCCAGAGTTTTCTTTAAAATCGTCGCCTCTGGTTTGCTCATTAAGGATACTTTTCATAAAAAATTATTATTTACATTATGAATTTAGATATTTATGTGAAGCTACTTTGCGACAAAATCTGTGATGTACCAAAAAAAAATAGAAGTGGCTTGAATTTCTTGGATTTCTTATTCATCATCGTGATATCTGTCTGCATTCATTTAATACAAAGGGGATATGGAACGCAAGCTTGTGGGTGCAAGTTACTACAAACTTCTAAAAAATGTTGCGTTAGATATAACCAAAATTTAACCATTTCTGTCACCAAGTGCACACACTGGATTCATTTAACTACATGATGTTGGGTTAGATGTGTAGCTCAATGGGCTGGGTTGCTTTAACTAACAAAAAATTTGTTCTCAATTATGACAAACTTGCCCTGCGATAGGTTGGCACTCCGTCCAGGGTGTATCCTGCCTTGATGCCCGATGACGCCTGAGATAGGCACAGGCTCCCCATGACCCGAGGTAGTTCGGATAAGCGGTAGAAAATGAGTGAGAGTGAGAGTGATTCAATTCATTTCTATATGCTTATACCAGGGCTGTCAAGAGTCACGCATTGAGAGTGACAGTCACGCATTTCTCTTCCACCACACATTACATTTCTCACACAGAAAAACTTTTATAATTAGAAAGACTACTTATCATATATTTAATATGCCACAGCGCCCAATATGTATCTGTCCGGACCGCTGTCTCTATGGAACCGGGCAGGAATCAAGCGCGTCTCCCCTGAAGTTCTTAGTCGAGCCTGACACTTATCAGCCAATCAAAAAAAGAAGGCTACACAATAGCCAATCGGAAAATAACACTATTGTATATGGGTAAGATTTAACGCAACAACCAATGAAAAAAAAAAACATATTCATTAGAGAGGGTATTTTTGATGGTCGGTTTGAACAAAACCTCAACACGAAACAGCTTGTCTCTGGACAGGACTTTGTCCCCAATCATGACCCTAAAAATGGCTGGGAGATGTCACGCTTGCCTGTCTTCAAATCTTGAGAGCCCTGGCTTATACACATGCACACACACACACACACACACACACACACACACACACACACACACACACACACACACACACACACACACAGAGGATATGAGGATATAACACACATACCCCATGCTGCATTGCATTAAAATAATTTGTAATGAACAGTTTATAGGACCCCACTCTCATTAATTGAAAATTGTATGCTTTAAAAACTCAACCCTGTTTCGCAAAAGTGAAACCTTTTCAAAAGGTTTCTCTTCTCAAAAAATGAGATCCTGTTCTCTAAAATAGATTAACGCACTTATGATTAATTTTTTTTTTTTTTAGAGATTTTTTTTCTTTTCACTAAAAAGCACTGCGTTCAGTGGTTCATCCTTGTAAAAATGTAAACAAATGAATGCAAAGCTTATGAAGTTAATTCAAATCCAGATAGAATGATGATTTATTCTTCTACCCGTAGCCAAAGCCATGCTAATAGATCACTGTATAAGATTTAGGAATATAATCAGTCCTCATCCGTCACTGGATGTATAATGTTTGCATAACAATAGTCACAGTCTTCTATCTAATGGGCTGAACCACACTCTCTCAACCGTCCTGAGCATCTGGGGATGTGCCGGCGGAATATTAACTAAGGATGCAATTCCCTATTACAAATCTTATGAAATATGCATCTTGAGTATAAATTATACAAATTCATACCCGGCTTGGAGGGTCATTATATGGTCCGTTGACAAGCCGCAAAGCACTTTAAACTTGTGTTTGAACTTTAAGAGCTTGTGACGGCATTTGACAGGCATCACCTAGACAGCACAGCTGACATCTGTCATCCTGAGGCATTCAAGGAGCGTTAGTAACTAGAGAAGAATGGAAAGTGACATTTTGGCTCGAGCCACAGCCAAGTAGGGTACACTCATCAAACTGGGAGCCTTGGAGGCTCAGTTCTGCACTGGCATGTGTTAATGAAGACTGCATAATATTTGTCTTGTTTCTTCAGGATGGGATCACACAAAACAGGGTGGTGTTCATGCAGAACAGTTTTCCTATTTCACACTGCACCTTAGGGGGCTATAATATAATAGTCAATGTATTTATTTTCAAACACGGTTGGTTTGCAGTGATAGGTACATTGCGCTTATGCAACAGGAGTGCTAAAAAGCAAGAAAATAGAAAGGTTGCTCATCTGCAGCTAGACAGTTAGAATGTAGAAGAGTGTGTTTGTGAAAGAAATGCAAGGAACATATCAGGAGAGGAATATAAATTAAGAAGAAAGAATGACAGAGAGAAAGAGAGAGACATGCCGAATGCTAATGGTGTCACTAAAATTCATTAGGTTTTAATTTATAATCCAAAGCAAAGATTTATTACAGAATGCAGATTATTATTATTATCATTCCTGTTTGTGTTTTTATCTGAATTCTGGCTACAGAAAGAAATAGAAAGAATGTGTATTTATAGCGATAGTTGCAATAACAGTTTATTAATATGGCACCAAAGTAGCCTAGATACTGTACAATATAAACACCATGCTAAGAGGTGCAGTAGCTAGCTAACAGCCTTCTGACTGCCAATAGTGAAGCAGTGGAGGATAGATTAGGCTACAAAACACTGGCTTGCTAGCTTAGCCATAGCTGTTGGAGTACTTTTTAACTTGCTAGGTTTGTTAGCTAGCTAAATGAAACATGGTTTGATATCTAGCCCCTCACACATTGTCCTGAAAATGCTGTAGCAGCACTTAAGTATACAGTATTTGACACAACACTGTACATTAGTCAAATTGTGAAATTCAAATTTTAATTTAAATGTTTTTATACTATAAGAAAAAAATAATCAATAGATCTAGCTAGCTAGTTGGGATGTAGTTTCCTCTGAGGTATTTATTACTGAAAATAACTGATGTCTACTGATGGCTCCACTGTGTCAAACATTCCTGTTGCTGACTAAGCATTCGGCTCCTCTACACTTTGAGGGTTTATTGATGCTTTATTTTTATTGTTATAAAACGTGATCAGTGTGCAGTAATTGGCCAGTAATTGGCTTTTGGAAGCCAGGGTCTTTAGTAATTGTTTGTTCGAAACAGTGATTGGTCAATAGTAACAGCGGCTTGTGCAGGCACAGTTTAGTCAAATATATTATTAATTATATAATCAGCAGCTGTGACATGAGCTGGAGCTTTGTATCGAGTACAGAACAGTTGCTACCGTCTGCTCGAGAAGTCACTAGAATTGTCACTGGGCATTTTTTTTTTTTTTTTAATAAATTTAAGGTGGTAAAATTGGCCAAATCTCATGACGAAATCTCAGTAGGGAACGCTGTCTATAGGGCTGATTTCTTTCTAGTCCAGACTGTAGATTCATGCACCATATCAGTGACAGTCATGTCAGGTGATTACAACGAGTGAAATGTCACCTAGATCGACCTAACTTTCGTAACACGGCATCAGTGACCCAGAAGTCGCATGTGGAATACATTCATCAACTTTCTTCCACCAAATACTGTGCCTGTGGAGGAGTAAGTAAAGGTAGCTAATCTGAGCATTCGGTGAAAAGACAGATGTCAGATGAATGCTTTTATTTTTTGCATAGAAACAAAGCATAAACCCAGTAGAGCATTACAGACTCAAAACACTTAAAAAAAGAGCTCATGAATAAGAAATCATGACTACGGCTCCCATCTAATATCACAACATGCTGTCACTGGTCCCAATACTTCTAGAGCCCTAAACACCCACCCACATGCACATGCATTATCATATCTTGTTGCTACACATGAAGAATTGCAGCAGCTGCCTCTAATTCGGGATGAGTCAGACAATAAGAGCATAATGATCTCAGGGAGAATCAACTCGCTAGTGTGCATTAAGCATAGTGATTAACACGAGCGGATCCGAAATACTCTGCGTGCCGACATGTTAACTGTTGCTCTGTGTGTTTTGCAGATGTTGCGCTATATCTTGGTTTGATCCCAATGAACAGTTAATATCACAGGTTTTACTGCTAATTCTGCCAGTTTTTCCATACTCATGAGACACCTGACTTGCATGTCAACAATGGAGCAGATTGGGGATGAGGTATAAAGATGAGCATCTGTTTAAAGCACATTGCAGCAGAAGTAGTTAACGAGGCAATGGCACGTATTCATCATAGTTGCTCAGAGAATAGATGTTTCTAATAGATGTATGAGCGTATCGGTGGCTGATTCCGAAACTGTTGTATGATGTCACAGAAGGGATTTGAGTGTGAATGATGAATCAGCTTCAGTTGTGTGGATGCAAACTTCCATACGCTAATCCTTTATTTACATGTCATATGCATGCATCATGATCGATTTTACCATCATATATTATACATGAAACACGCCATGATTTATGCACAGTTATAGTAAACTAATGAAAGGAAAGCATTCAACAGAATTAATTTTTTGATGATGAAGAAAGTATTTTGTGACATACATTACCGCAGAGTGAGATTCTTTCTTCGCACATCCCAACCTTGGCACAGGGTCAGCCATGATACAGCACCCCTTGAGCAGTGAGGGTTAAGGGCCTTGCTCAAGGGCCCAACAGTGGCAGCTTGGCAGTGCTAAGGCTTGCCAAGCCGATACCCGATTCCTCAACCCAAAGCCTTAACCGCTTGAGCCACCGCTGCCTACAGTTGAAAATAAACAAAAGTGTCAACGTGAATTAACATTTCTTCAGAGATTCAATTTCCAATAATAGCTAAAACCTAGCTTTACAATTTCACTAGCAGGTGGTTTTGCGACTTCTATTTATAGCATGTTTTTTTTTAGTAATTCAGAAGTCATTTTTAAATATTAAAGCATTTTTTTTCCGCACTTATATGTGAAGCAAGTTTCCATCTGAGGTTCTGAGGAAATAAACATATCCTTATTCATTTAAGCAAAACACTGACAGAAATGAATTAAACACTAACCATAAGATGACAAAGATAAATAAACTCATTTGTGGTGTGTTTAAAAGTTAAGATAAATTAATAACCTCATAAAAGATATTTCTTTTTCAGTAGCTCTTAAATGGTGGTCAACTCATCATAGTGCCTCTTGTAAACAAATATGCCTTTTTACTTAAGTGAAGGACCAATAAGCTGTTTTTTTTTTTTTCTTATTTAACTTCACATCAACATATTATCCCCCGTTAAAATGGTACGCTCCAACTAACACCTGCTCTGACCAGACATAAAGTTAATCATACACCAAAAATGAAATTGATGAGGAAAGTGACTGTGGAACTTGTACTTAATTTGACTTTTGCAGCTTTGATGGATAGGTTCCAGTGTGTCCTAATAAGCCAGAGAACCTAAGGTGGCTTGCGTGGGCTATAAATAATGCATGTTTGGATACTATCGGTATAGCGTAAAAGACTGATTAGACGAGTGTAGTCTTCAGAAATCGTCTCTTTTCCTGTTCATGGTTCAGATTAAGAACGTATCCGAAACCCTTGAAGCTTTTTTATAATAGAGTCTCTCTCTCTCTCTCTCTCTCTCTAGTTCTTTTTTATTTTTTTACAGGATAACTTGATGAAGTACAATATGTGTACATGCACTTGTATTTTTTTTCAGCTTTGGGAGGAAGGTGAAAAGGCTGCTTAGGGGATTAATGTTTATAGCTGCTATATTGAAAGTGCTAACAGGAAATAAAGTATAGCTAGAGTGCTGCTAATTTCCTGCACTTTCCACCCACTATCTCTCGGCACAGATACTGCTAATATTTTACAGCAAAGACAATAGAACAAAAATGGAAAACGTCTTAGATAATTCATTATAGATGCATGTATTGTTTGATGGAAGAATAGCTGGAAGAACAATTAAACAGCCATCGTGACAAATTCGTTGTGTTTTGTCTTCTCTTCTGTGGTGTTCTTATTAATGTTTAGGTAATGGACAAATGCTACAAATGCTTTTCATTTATTTATGTTTCTATGCTTCTGCAAAGCTGCTTTGAGACAATGTCAATTATTAAAAGTGCTATACAAATACAATTTGCTATACAAATTTTTTTAGCATTTATTTTGTTTGTTGGTCAAACAACTTCATTAAAACTTGAGTTAAAAAATTAAAAATCAATACCATGTGGTGTTTGTTCACATAAACAAATACTAGTTAAAAAGGCAAAGTAATTTCATACAGTATATATAGGAAAACTGTACAAAATTAGCTCATTTCATTTGGGAATTTATACATGTAGAGTGTTTCCTGCAGGGCATATTTTAGTGGCACACCCTATGCGTTTTTTAGCGTGATTATTACGTCACTTCACTAGCGCTTAATGGCTGATGGGTCCGAATGCTTTTTGTTGCTCTTCCCACAGGAATGCTGTGCATACATAGGCATGACACGGGGGAGATGTTCACCAGACATGCTGATGTTGGGGATGTAGTAGCATAGTGATTAAGGTGTTAGACTGTCAATCAGAAGGCTGTGAGTTTGAATCCTAGTCCCACCAATCTGCCACTGCTGGGGCCCTGAGCAAGCCCCTTAACCCTCCATTGTTCCGTTGTATAAAATGAGATAAAAACCTAAGTTGCTCTGGATAAAAATTTGGGTTTTTGTAAAAGGTTGTAAATATTGTTCTATCTAAAACTGCACGAAAAAAAAAAACAATAAAATGTTTGTTTCTTTTTCATTTTTTCTTTGTTTTCTAGGCTTAAGACAGCAAAGATTTCCGAAGTGACATTTTTTCTCACTTAATGAATTAAAGCGGTTGCACATAAGAAGGTACACCCATGGTTTCGGATTGTACAGTGTGAAATGTCAGATTATGAAGAGCGAGCATTAAATGTTAACCCCGGGTTAAAAGTATGAGCAGTGTGAAAGGTAAAACAAGAAAATCCAGTTTTAGGTTCACCTGGAATTTACAGTGACCCAATATTTCATATTAGCTCTAATTTGGACAGTAGTACATGGATCCAACACACACACACACACACACACACACACACACACACCATATGTGATGTAAGTGTTGGCTATCAATTTTGAAGAAAAAAGGTCTATGCATTTTCTCGACTACTGTAAAGTGAAGAGCCGTTCCTTAGCTGTAGGAACTTGCTGAGCCAATAATGAGCATAAAAACTATTTGCACTCTGGGAATCACTTGATAACTGGCCGAAATGTTACTGAAATTTCGTCAAAGAATGAAACAATTACAGTATGCATGTCTCAGCTGCCTGCTCCAAAGTGTCCCCTGAAGATGACAACCGGCACTTTCAGAAACACTTAAACATTTTATACTTTTCAATCTACATTTTAAGTGAGCAGGTTTGGCAGAAGGAGCCCTGTTTACTCACTGGTGTGTGTGTGTGTGTGTGTGTGTGTGTGTGTGTGTGTCAGCGATTGACAGCATGCAATCAACATGTCTCGATTTTCTTATTGACAGCAAACTATACATCTCACTTAGAATGTTTTTACTGTTTCTTTTTATATCTAAAACATTTACAATATTAAAGCTTCTCTGGAATTATTCATAGGTCATTACCAGATATCAAGGTTGTCCCGTACACTACATGATATTATAATAAAGACTGACACTTGAATTCCAATTAAGGCATGATTAGTTATTGAGGAATTATTTATAGCATGACAGCGCTGTTAAATTTTTACCTCCAAAGGCTTTAATTCATTTTCCATGACAGCAGATCTGACAGTACAACCAGCATGGACAGAAATGACAGCTTTTATAATAGACATGTTATTGTTTCTATAGTAACAGCTCATGGACACGGACTTGTATAGCAAACGGGTCACATATCCTAACCCTATTATTAAACTATAAACTATGTTAGACTACAATTATGTTATTTATTTAAGAAAGCATATAATTGATCTTCTAAGAGTTTCTGGTTTCTGTACATACATCTTTGACTTATTTGATTTTGTTTCTATTTATCTTTTATCTATTTTTATTTTATACTCCATTTGATATATACAGTAGGTTTTCTTTGGTGTCAGTCCTCTTATTTGTGCTGCTGTGTCATCTTAAATTTCCCCTATGAAGGATTAATAAAGGTACATACTGTATCCCCCCCCCCCCATTTCTTTGGATAACCTGATGAGGTAAAAAAAAGAGAGGGCGTTAGAATAAAATGAAATAATTTCATAGCTGCTACAATGTGCTAACAAGCTTAAATATTCTGTGACATTCGACATAATTAAACCTAACTATAAATGTAGAATTTACAATTGTAGAGGTTATAGGAAGTCACTGTTGTGTAAGAAGTATAACTTTATACTTATGGTATTATACTGTACTCTTGTAACAGCGCTATAGGTTTATAATGCATTATTTACGCAGCTAGCTTTTTCTAATGCACTAATAATAATATGCACAACATTGGACTCCAGTGAGGAGGAGCTTCTTCCCACAGTCCATTTTGGCCCTCAACTAGAACAACACTTGACTCCTTTGACAACACTTGACTCATTATTTCACACATTTCATTTAAAGATCTGAGCTCTTAACAGCCTTGCTCAAGGGCTCAAAAATATGAGCTTGGGAGTGTTAGGATTCGACCTCACAACCTACTGATCTGTAGTACAACATCCTTACAAAGATGTTAACCATCCCTAATTGAACAAAAGTGCATATAATCTGCAATATGCTAGTAAACATCATTGCCATTTAAGGCTCTGGGTTGTTGATCAGAATGTCAGTGGTTCAAGCCCCAACACTGCCAAGCTGTCACTGCCAGACCCATCAGCAAGCCCCTTATAGCCGTTCTTGCACTCTGACCTCAACTTCCTAACTTGGGATATGCAAAGAAAATAAATTCACCCTGCTGTAATGTAATTCTTAAAACCTGCAATTTTCCCAAAATAGTCCAACTAGATTCATGTCATTTCATTCATTTTCTACCTCTTATCCGAACTACCTCGGGTCATGGGGAGTCTGTGCCTATCTCAGGCGTCTTTGGGCATCAAGGCAGGATACACCCTGGACACACTCCAGATGCCAATCAACCTACCATGCATGTCTTTGGACCGGGGGAGGAAACCGGAGTGCCCGGAGGAAACCCCCGAGGCACGGGGAGAACATGCAAACTCCACACACACAAGGCGGAGGCGGGAATCGAACCCTGACCCTGGAGGTGTGAGGCGAACGTGCTAACCACTAAGCCACCGTGCCCCCAGATTTATGTCATCATTTTCAAATTAGTCATACATCAGTATTCATATACTATATTTCTCCTACCTGTATAGTTAAATATTGTTTTATATTATTATACTTCTATTCTTACTCTAATTTTTATTTCATTTGATTTTTTAACAGGTACATTGTGTATGTGACATATACACTTTTTTAAATAAATTATGACTATGGGCTTCATAGAATATGTGATCTTAAATATGTCTTTTTTATTTTACCTTAGAGATTATTGCACTCATTTATGCACACATGTCCAAATGACTCTAGACCTGATATCAAATCTGTATATTTTGCCGTTAAGTAGTTTTGAGTGCAGTCGCTCCTGTAGACATGAGATAACTGTAAATGAGACCCATTTCCTTAGACATCACGTTTCTAGGTCACCAGTCAAGCAGCTTGAACTCTATTATTTCTGTCTGTCCTTGCAGCCTGTGCTCTCCTGACTCTGACTGGCTTTCTCAATGCAGACGGGAAAAACCTCAGGCTCAGGTATTGTTTCTCATGCTCGAAGCAACTTCATTTCAAAAACTGCTTTTAATGATGTGCTAATTGGTTAAACTGAGACTAGATTTCCCTTTTCCAGGTTTTTAGCTTGCGGCTTTCTCACAAATGAGTTCTGGCAATGTGCTTGAACTCAGTGAGGTGCTCCAGGTGATCGGGTTTGATTCAAACATGACAAAAAAGACACAAAGAGGAAGCAGCTTAGCAATTTAAAAAACTCGATAACTGAAAAAAATAACAAAAAAAAAACAAAAAAAAAACTGGCACTTGTAAAGGGATAAATATCCAATCCACTAAGTTGTAAGACAGTGGTCTTCACTATTTTTTTCATGTGAGCCACACTGATAGGACAAAGTCAATAGGAGAGCCACTTTCACTGCAAAGTATGCCAAGTTATTCAGTCTTCGAGTTGCGGATGATGCATGCTCCCCATCAGTTACCTCTTTTGTCACTGTCACATTGCTTTGTTGCTGTTCATTTTGTGCGCGGGATTGTTTGATAAGAAATCGATCCATTTTTTAGTCCGTGTGTACATTAAACACAAGTTGTTAACTAGCATGAAACACAAACTAGCTTCTGGCAGGCCGCCAAAAACTGGCTATTGCGCAGAACGTACAGTAGTGAGTCAGTGACGAGTCAAATAATATATATAAATATATATTATTATTTGTAATAGAGCACATTCGTTTTTCTATGCTTCCCTGATTGTTTTTAATGTTATTTAAATGAAAAATAAATTTTAACCACATGATCATATCACCGTATTATTTACCGCCATGCGAGCCGCATGCGAGCCGCATATTAAAGCTTGGCGAGCCGCAGGAGGCTCGTGAGCCGCGCAATGAGTAACGCTGTTGTAGGACATTCTTGTAAAGACAGTGACATCATTTTGATTTGTTCATCTTCAGAACCTGAACATTTTTTAAATTAAAATACTGGGTTAGTATTTAAATGAATACATTTATATTAATGAATGCATTTTAAATTCTATGAACAATGTCTTATTATCAAAACCATTTTTAATGCATATTAATACAGAAACTGTACTGTGTAGTGAAAGTGAGTAATAAAACATGACTACACTCCAATTCCTAGATTCACAGCAGGCTGCAGACATGTCCACACTAGACTTCTTTACCCAGACTGCACCTTCACTTCCTTGTTCACAGTCACCGGCTCACTGATCGGTCTCGACTGTTAGACCTTCACTTACGGATCCCTTTAAAAGGAATTCAGGCACCCACAGATCTTATGAAGTACATGCTTTGTGTTCCTTACTAGCCTTTATTTATTGATTGTCTTTCTGGATTTCTCACCATGCTTTTGTCTGCCCTCGTCCATGCTGTTTTGTTGAACACCTGACCTGTGTCTGTTGTTTTGATCTTGATTATTGTCTATCGATTTGGATCCTCTGCTTTTGTGCTCAGAAAAATTTTGCTTTATCTACAATTTTTTTACCCCCCATCTAAGCCGCTTGCCCGTGTCAGTGAAAAGATGTGCTGTGCTAGGAAAACAATCAAAACCAGGGTGGTGTAATAAAGCGATGGGAAAGTGTTAGCTTAATGGTTAAGTTGTTGGGATACTGGTCAGTAGGTTGTGAGTTCAAATCCCAGTAACACCAAGCTGCTACTCCTAGGCCCTTGAGTAAGGCCCTTAACCCTCAATTGCTCAGCTATCTAAATGAGATAAACGTAATCTGCTCCGAATAATGCCGTCTGCCAAATGCTGTAAAAACGTTCGACTCTGCTGTAAGTTGACGTTGATGATTTTCGTATCGCAGAACATCCTGAAGACTTTCAGGTGGTATTTGTCTCATACTACAACTTAAAAAAACCTAAATTTCTATTTATAGAGACATTTAATTTATAGAGAATCTCTAGGAAAGTTAGTTCATGTTATCACACGTTATAATAGCTCTACATTTACATTCCCATATTAGCCTTTATTTTGTTTTCTGTATTTTATTCTCTTTCTTTGTTCTTTATTTTTATTTTAAGAAGACAAAATAATGCAAATTGTCATGTTCCCCGCATCGGAAAAGTTATAGCTTGACTGTTAAGAAGCTTTGACACAGGAGACTCCTTCCAGAAAAGGACTTCACAAAATAAGCAATTACACATTAAAAATAAAAAGTCTGCTGCTGTGGAAGCTACTGAATTATTCTATCAGTGCTGTGGTCAAATCTAGCACTCAAAAAATAGTGTACAATCCATTAGAAGCTCTGCTCTGTCCCACATCTGTCAGACACCACCCTACTGACCCACATTGCTCATATTATATGTTGGTTATAAAGCAGTCAGGAGCTCTCTGCATTTTTTTAATCCACAGATTGTTGTCTAGATTTAAAGACCATAACTTGTCACTTCAGCACAATCCTTCATCCTCCCATTTCCCGCCTGATCGTTTCAGGATGTTCGTATTTCATCCATCAGCTTCTCCTTTTAGCTCTTTCTCTTTGCAGTGTCCGGCTCTGAGGGTGCAGGAAGTAGGAACACAGACAGGAGTGAAACGAGATACAAACTGTATTCCAGAACATTCCAGCTAAATGAATACGGCCTACATTAATCGATGTGACCTTGGGTCAGACGTAGCTATGCATTCAAACTGTCTAGAAAATAAGATCTTGTACTCAAAATTGTACCTTTTCCCACAAATATAGTTTTATGTTGAAATCTTGAAGAGCTATAAACGTTTTTTTATAATCAAATAACACTCTTTCTATATGTAGATAATTAAACCTGAAATGATAAAAATGTTTAAATAGGAAGTTGGAGTTTTCCATCTTAGGGAGTTTTACCTCACCACAATCGGCTTGCTCATTAGGGATAAATACAAACACGTTTAAATATAAGTCTAACTTTTGTATTAATCTTTGTATAATGTTAACCTTTTTATACTTTTTGCAATATTTCTTATGCTCTGTAAAGCTGCTTTGAGGCAATGTTCATTGTTAGAAGCGCTACACAAATACATTTGGATTGAATTGAATTGAATTGTGTACTGTCAGTTCTCTGCACTCCTTCACCCTGCTGCTCTTAACAGTCTTTGCTCCAGTTTATCTCTATGAGCCTGTATGAGTTGTGTAATACAGTATGTTGCTGGTTTTACATTGTATGCAGCTTCATCTCTGGGGATAAACTGTCCCTTCGGTGTTGCTACTTTTTTCTCATTAAGTGGATCGACATTTTAGATATTTTCGCATCGTCAGCACTTCAAGTTAGTGTGTTTTATCTGTGTGGATGTTGGTTAGTGTGAGCACGGTAGAGACAAAAAAATAAATAATAAAATACATTATTTATACATTTTTAGGCCACCAGACTGATTGATTATGCCTTAAAACAAAGTGGTAGCTAACACAATGTAATAACAAACGCCAAGCTAAACAGTTCAGGAGGTTATTACAGACTAAGTCACTAAAGTCATTAGCTTTACTCATCAGGACTTTTTCTCCCAGATACAAATAAGTATATACATTTCTGAGAATGTTGTACAATGTACAAAGTTTCAGCTACGAGCTGCGGTGCACCTAAATATATGGACTCTTGTTAGCATCGTTAAAATAAAGATGCTAACAAGAGTCCATATATTTAGGTGCACCGCAGCTCGTTAGCATCTTTATTTTAACTATGAGGTGACATATTGTTCTAGCATGAAAGTTAAACTACAGCTTTATTTGATGCTGGGCTTTAGTATTTCCTTTATTTCCTCATACCTCGATGCTCCTAATTTTAAATAGATCCTCTGACAGAAGTCTGAAGAAATTATACTTAAATGTAAGTAGCCTTAAAAAGATGCAGTTTTATTCAAATTATTATGGAAATATACATAAAAATGAAAAAGAAAAAGTATATTTTATTTTAAATGTATTCTTTACTTTAAATTAAAATGTACTTTTTATTAAGAAAAGTAAATATGACTGATTACCAACTGTGAGAAGATGAATTTGCATTTAAAGCACCTTTACTAATTTGCATGAAAACAACATTCAATCTTCGTACAATCTCTTCTGCAATTCTTACAGTTGACTTGTTGCTTAGATAATTATATTGGCTAAAATTAATGCTTGTCTAACCTGACATTAGCCGATAAAAAAAAACAAAAAAACAGGCAAACTTGGATAAATATAGCCAGTTAGTTAGCAAATTAGAATATTAGATGAATTCATGTCTTCCAGGGAATAAAGGAGGCACCTGATTTTATACATGAGACTGTAAGTTTTTTTTTCATTCTACATACAGTTTCTGTCTAAAAAGTTTAATGATGTAAAAAATATCCCACGAGTTATTCCACGGATATGTGACAGAACAAAGAATTAATAATGCACTTTAAAAACAGAAAATCTTAAAATATTTCGCTTGTTGTTGATCAATACAGTGGTAACAATTTACAAGGTGAGTAAATAGTCATATCACTGGAAATTGCATCATCAGTGTCCTAACGTGTAGTCCGCCAGGTTCCTTAAAAGACCCCGGACTCATGTACATGATGTAGTGAGCTAGAGAGCTGATTGAGACACACCCTTAGCGTACAGTACATTTATAAGAGAAGATGTCATCAGGATGAGGCTGATGTTTCAACACATTGAGCATGTGCTTGGATCCTGGAAACATGCGGAGTGGTACAGTACTGTGGAAAATCCTTTTTTTTTTTTTTTTTTTTTAAGATTGCATTTCATCAGTCACTATTATGGTGCCAAGAACATAGAAATGTGTCACCTTGGTGGAACTGATAGATTTATTACCTTTTCTGTCTTAAGCCACATAACAGAATTAAAAGAGAAGAAACTAATATAGCTCATTTCATTCATTCATTCATTCATTCATTCATTTTCTACCGCTTATCCGAACTACCTCGGGTCACGGGGAGCCTGTGCCTCAGGTGTCATCGGGCATCAAGGCAGGATACACCCTGGACGGAGTGCCAACCCATCGCAGGGCACACACACACTCATTCAGTCACGCAATCACACACTACGGACAATTTTCCAGAGATGCCAATCAGCCCACCATGCATGTCTTTGGACTGGGAGAGGAAACCGGAGTACCCGGAGGAAACCCCCGAGGCACGGGGAGAACATGCAAACTCCACACACACACAAGGCGGAGGCGGGAATCGAACCCCCAACCCTGGAGGTGTGAGGCAAACGTGCTAACCACTAAGCCACCGTGCCCCGCTATAGCTCATTTATTTATTATTATATGTTTTTCAGTGAAAGAGCAAAGTTATTCCAGAATGCACATTTAAAGGGTCTTTGAATGATTCTCTTGGATCTGTCATGCAAAACTTTCCTGATTTCCTGAATGATCCAAGATCCAAGGTTACGGTAAAGGTGAAAAATATTTTGATATGTTCAAAAAACTTGTAAGTAGTTTTACTGCTTATTTGTTGATTTTTGCAGACTTTATATTTGAATAAAAAAGACCTAAAAGGTTATGCAACTGTATTAAAAATAGATTTTTCTAAAATTGTATTGAAGAGCTCTTTAAAGCCAACAAACATTTCTTTCACCTTGAAATTTCAAGCCGCAACGGTTTTCCGATTTAATTCTCTGCGGCTGTCAGACCTTGGAATGTTCTCTACACATGGTCTTTACTTCGAATATCTTTTTTTTTTTTTCCAAAGTACCTTCACGCTTTTTCTATTTCAAAATTTTTATCCTTCAATCTGATTCCAATCTGAAAGCAGGAACGAGCTGTTCGTCTCTGTCGACCTTGTTTTCACTGCAGCATGACCTCAGCTTGAGCTGTAAACACAAGGAATTTGTGTACTCATGAGGAGCTTCTATGGTGCACACAACAATCATGCAATCCAGTTAGAAAGAAGCATCTGGGATTCAGATCTACCGGAAGAACACATTATATGAGCAAAGCCGTATTTCCTGTACATTTGGCAGTTTGTGGTACACAGCAATGAATTAAATACCTCCTCACAGGGGCTTGGAGCTCATTAGTGACCCCTGTTAGAGAGCATTATGGATCTCTCACACCTTTGCTCTTCTCTGATAGATATATAGATGATAGACATATATGCACTCTTAATACTTTGGCTCCATTCCAAGAATGCTCATTTACATTCATGGCATTTGGAAAACACCCTTATCCAGATTGACTTACATTTCATCTCATTTTATACAACTGAGGGTTAAGCGCCCTGCTCAAGATCTAGGCAGAGGCAACTTGGTAGACCTGTGATTCAAACTCACAACCTTCCGATCAGCAAATCCACCACTTTAACCACTAGACTATCCCTGTTCGGGTCGATGGTTTCCCAGGTGACTTCAGAAGATTTCTACAACGTATTTACGAAGGTCACTGCAGTGTTCCTGCACCATTTTACTTGGTGCACACTGTCCATCAAATTATATAAAGGGACTTTTAAATTAAAGGACAGAAATATTTAGCATGGAATCAGAGATCTCTTCCACTTAACGCTTCCTCTTTACTCCTGAGCTCCTTTTCATTCTATATCTGAATGTCTTTTGAGCGAGGCATTCAGAGGACCTATAAAGAGGCGTGGTCAGACGCAGCACGTTTAGGCTGATTACCTGCACGAGGGTGTTGCGTAGCAACCAGTGATGGCTCTGTGACTAAAACACGTGCACGTGCTGGATGCCACAGATCTGCCTCAGAGGGCTTCGCGGTGTTACGCCAAGACTTATTTCAAAATAAAATTCTGAATTGACGTTTTCAATTTAAACCGATTTCATCAACATGTTGGTCTTGGTTTACTTTTAGCTCTTATGTCAGAGACCGATGCTCAAATAGCGCAGGGTTCGATAAATGTTTACGTAGGATCCTGGAAAAAAGCCACACGAGTCTACAGTCAAACTATCAATTCACAATCTGGAGGTAAATTTAGGAGAAGAATCAGAAACATTATTAATCCTTGCTAGTTTCATGTGATTTCATTTTAAATAGTTTAGATACATACTATTTATATAGTTTAAATAGTGTAACCACAATGAGCTGAAGTTAACACACAAGCAACCCACTAGACCCCTTGATGTATAACTGTGAGCATTTTTTTGTATAGAAATTATCAGCCTTTCGGTGGCTTAGTGGTTAGCATGTTCGCCTCACACCTCCAGGGTTGGGGGTTCGATTCCCGCCTCTGCCTTGTGTGCGTGGAGTTTGCATGTTCTCCCCGTGCCTCGGGGGTTTCCTCCGGGTACTCCGGTTTCCTCCCCCGGTCCAAAGACATGCATGGTAGGTTGACTGGCATCTCTGGAAAATTTTCCGTAGTGTGTGATTGCGTGAGTGAATGAGAGTGTGTGTGTGTGTGTGCCCTGCGATGGGTTGGCACTCCGTCCAGGGTGTATCCAGCCTTGATGCCCGATGACGCCTGAGATGAGGCACAGGCTCCCCGTGACCCGAGGTAGTTCGGATAAGCGGTAGAAAATGAGTGAGTGAGTGAGTGAGAACACGGCTGAAAAACGGTGAGTGATTATTCTGGTGTGGCTTTTCTCTAAGGGAACACTTACTGAACGTTTGACAATGTTCCCATGTAAGCAGAAATGAAGAAGCCACTCCTCCCTCTCTCTCTCTCTCTCTCTCTTCTCTCTCTCTCACTCACTCCCTGCAAGTTCCCCTTGCCATTTGCCAGATGGCATCTTTCCCTCACCAAATAATTAACACTCCCCTTTGTGCTGATCCAGACACATCCTCACTCAGTCAGCTTGTAATCTGATTCATTCAAACACAAACGACATTATTTATCTCAACCCATGCTGACTCTTCCCACATCTGTAGCTACACATTTACATTCACGTTCCTCCCATTTAAGTACTATTGCTAAGAACTTATACTGATCCTTCATCAAACATACAGTCTTATACAGTAGATGTGTGGGATTAGGTTGGATATCTGTCATGGTTTCTGGATTACTCTGATTAACATTTTCAACTATAAAACCCTGAAAAAATCACCAGAAGTTGAAATTCCAGCATGACACTGATACACTGTGGTGTATAAATTCTGGTTCCCATGCATACAGTAGTTCGTCTCAATTACAGATTTATGTGAGGATGTTTTTTATAAATCCCATGCGTACAGTCGTCATCTTCATTTGTACAGTACCTGCCCATGACATTTTCTCAAGGTTTAATTTCTAAAAATGTAAATATAAGGTTGCAGTCAATGCATTGTGTAATTCAGCGACTTAGAGTTAAGAAACATGGTCTTTATTTGGTACACAATCATAATATCTGCCTGCTTGTGCTTTCCTGGATGAAAGAAACCTCTTGCTCATGGAAATCCATGTAAGCGCGCTCTACACGACGGGTTTGCGACGTTCACTTTGATGGTCGGTGGCCATTTTGGAGAGCGCACTTCCTTGGCAGCCACCATTTTATACCAGCCAGCACTATTTTGGTCTTTTCAGCTTGCTTCATGCTTCTGTCTGGTCATCCCACCTTTGTTCCTGTTTCTCCTGCACTAGCTGTTTCCGGTTCCTGTATCTTGCCTGCCCTGTGAAGTTCCTGCACGGTTTGACCCTGCCAGGTTTGACCCTGCCTGTCTCCAATTTGCTCCACATTGTTGGCAGTCAGGACGCCTGTGTATTGGATTATTGGACTGTTTGTTACACTGATTCCTCCTGTCCTGTATTACCCTGTTGCCCGTGTATTGGTTTATTGGTCTAATATTTACTCTGATTCTTGCCTGCCATGTATAATGCTGTTCGCCTGTGACTTTACTGTACTTGTGGATTGTTATGACTTCGTCCCCAGCTTGCCCCTTTGCCCAGTGACTCCTCGCAATAAAAGACTCCAAGTTTGAACTCTAGTTGATGTTCTGCATTTGGGTCCTCATACAGTATACGGTTCCCTGACAATCCCAGTCATGATGTATACCTCTAGACTCTAGACTACGTGTGTGGCTCATATTCATATCTACATGTACGTATTCCTTTAGAAGACATTATCTGTTCATTCCCAATACCACATTCACACTACGGATAAATAGATTCTAAGAAAGTGATTTTTTTTTTCCTACTGAAAACTTGCTATGCTGATGACTCAGAGGTGAATCAAAGATGACACAATGCACTGATCTTCCATGTTCTTCTTCTTCTCTCTCTGGCAGCTTTGTCAGACGTTGAGCGATGGATCAAGGTTCCTTCATATTCAGCCTGTACAGAATGACACAATCACTGCAGTACAGATTCTGTACAGACACAATACAAGTACGGATGCAGCCTTTCTAAAACAAGCTGTCATGTCTATATCGCATGTCTAACTGTAGAAAAGCATGTGGGTTTTTCATCATAATGGAATAACAAGTAAAAATGCAAGAACAAGTAAGGTGAATTAAAACTAATAATAAATAGATAAGGAAAAATAGACAAAAGAATTAAGATATAGACATTAGGTCAGAATGATCCATCCATCCATTCTCTATACAGCTTATTCTTCTTTCTGGGTCACAGGGAACCTGGAAGCTATCCCAGGAGACTCAGGACCCAAGGCAGGGTACACTATGGACAGGATGCCGGTCTATTACAGGACACAACTGCACACACTATAAAGTAATTTAGAGACGCCAACCAGCCTACAGTGCAAAGCTTTTTATTAGGGAGGAAAACTGAGTACCCAGAAGGAACCCCTGAGACACGGGGAAACTCCACATACATGACAAGCTGAAAATGGAAACCAATTGTGAAGGGTATTTGTTAATTTATTTATCAGTTTTAGCCCTTCATTACTTTTGAACTTTGTCTTTACACTCTTTCTTTCTTTCTTTCTTTCTTTCTTTCTTTCTTTCTTTCTTTCTTTCTTTCTTTCTCTATTTAACCACTTGTTCACTTGATGAATGTTGTCTTTACAAATTCTTTTGCTTTCTTAGTAGTAGTAGTAGTAGTAGTAGTAGTAGTAATAATAATAATAATAATAATAATAATAATAATAATAATAACAACAATAAACCCTTCTGGTTATCTAACACTGAAGATAAAATAATGTTTGATTCCATGTCTTCCTATTATCACATAAGCACATAAAGCAATCTGTTTTTTTTTTTCTCAGCCTGAAAGGCATTCAATTAAACATCTGTTGGTGAAACTGCACTGCCTTATCGAACCTGTGGGCCACTTATTATGCGCATATGATTATATACAGAAAAGAGAAAAACAACACAGTTCTTCTTGCAGCCTAATTAAAGGAGTATAATAAATGCGCCCTCGTCTCATAAAAGCTTTGCAGTAATTTTCTCCTCAACATCACAGCAATAAAACAAGTTGCTCCTGCGGAGGCTGAACGGAACAAATATTAAATCTGATCTATGTGAAGTTTGACTGACTGTGAGAGGTCCAGAGGTCTTAGAAGAAGAATATTCTGGATGAATGGAAACATATTTGCATTGCATTTTCTATATACATGCATTTTCTATAAACACTTCTAACCCAAAACACTGTGATGAGAAATGAATTTGGACTAGTTAAGGTGTAAATAAAGTGCATTCAGAAGGTTCAAAGGTGATACTAGTGTTGACTGGCTTTTGGAATGGTTTAAATCCTATTTGGCTGAAAGAACTTTTTCGGTTCATCTTGGAGACTATGTCTCCTCAACTGCTGCACTCACATGTGGGGTCCCCCAGGGCTCCATTTTGGGGCCTATTCTGTTCTCCCTGTATATGCTCCCTTAGGGCCATATTTTTAGGAAATTTGGTATTTCTTTTCATTGTTATGTAGATGACCTGCAAATTTATCTGCCCTTGAAATGTAAAGATATCTGCTCTTTAGCACCTCTATTGCAGTGTTTTGAAGAAATTAAGACCTGGATGGCACTAAATTTCCTTACTTTTAATGAAAAGAAAACAGAAGTGGTGTTGTTTACGCCGGGGGAACCTGTGAGTCAGTAGATCTAAACCTCAGTGAGCTGAATCCATATGTGCAGCCCTACAGTATGTAAAAAATTTGGGTGTTGTTATGGATTGTGATTTTAAATTGGATAAACAGATTAATTTAGTAGTTAAATCATGTTTTTTCCAATTGAGGCAACTCACCAAGGTGAAACCTTTCTTGTCCTCTAAAGACTTTCAAAGAGTTGTGCATATCTTCATTTCAAGTTGCCTTTATTTAGGTATTAGTCAGAATGGTCCAGAATGCGGCAGCTCGCCTATTGACGGGAACACGAAAGCGGGAACATACAGTATCACTCCCATTCTCGAGTCTCTTCACTGGCTACCTGTCTATTATAGGATTCATTTTAAAATTTTGGTCTTTGTTTTTAAATCTCTTAATGGTTCAGCGCCAAGTTATGTATCAGAACATTTTAACACTGCAATAAATTGATATCGAGTCAAGATATCTTGAATAAAGTAAATGTTATCTGTTATTTCTCATCAAGAGTCCACTAAGCCTGTTCCTTCACTTTTTCTGAAAATTTTCTGACAGAATGAGCAAGTCAAAGTATTTGTAATTATTTTAAGTTTGAATATCTTAAAATTTCAGTTTATTACTCAGTTATTCATCTTAAGGTAGATTAATGTTGCAATTTAGTAAATGGGGTGAAGCTACTGTAATAGGGTAGATGTTGTGTTCTCAGCCTGTTTCTGTCAAATCCTGTCACTGGTTTGTTGCCTTATTGTGTTCAACTGTTTTGTGGTTAGTTTTTCACTAGTATGTGCTTAGCAATCTGGTGTTTTACTTAATTTGCACTCTTTCTTTCTTTCTTTCTTTCTTTCTTTCTTTCTTTCTTTCTTTCTTTCTTTCTTTCTTTCTTTCTTTCTTTTCTGACTGTCTGACTGACTGTACTTACTTTCGTACGTATTTACTTACTTAAGCACTTTTGTACTTACTTACTTATGTGCTTAATTACGTACGTACTTACATACTTACGTACTTACTTACTTACTTATGTACATACTTACTTATTTACTTAAGAACTTTCATACTTACTTGCTTACTTACTTAAGAACCTTCATCCTTACTTAAGAACTTTCATACTTACTTACTTACTTACTTGCTTGCTTACTTACTTACGTACTTACTTACATCCAGACCAGCCAGAGGGTACAGTTTGTTTTGCTCTTGTATAGGGGCATGGTGGTTGAAGTGGTTAAGGTTTTGAGTGGTGGGTCAGGGTTCAAGCCTTAGCACTACCAAGCTACCACTGTTGGGCTCTTGAGCAAGGCCCTTAACCTCACTGCTTCAGATGCAACTTCCAATAATCTGGAATACGCAAAAAAAAAAAAAAAAAAGAATTTCACTGTGCTGTAATGTCTATGTGACAAATAAAGACTTCTTCTATAAACTTGGATCTTTCTTAAATGTTTTGAAATTTCTTTTCCATTCGTGCATCGCTACATTCATCATCCTGCATAATTCATCATCCTTGTCAACAACCCATAAAGTTTCACTCCTCATCCTGCATTATGCGATTACACTTCCTCTAGATGTTCTTTCTCCCTGTGATATAAATAATAAAAAACATACTTGCATTCAAATTCCTGATTTTCTCCCACATTTTAAAAAACCCTGCAGACTCGCAGGTGCTTTGTAGATAAGATTGGGCACCACTAATTTAGAATTTTTTTTAACCATTTGGTTCATTGATTAGCGCTCCAGGAGAATGAAGTTTCAGCAGGTTGTAGAAATTCTCATGAACACATTTTTGTAAGCAAATCCACACAGTTTCCCTTATTCCTTTTTGTCACACCTGCTTTGAATGTTATGATAAATGATAACAACCTTCCAGTAGCCCCAACATGCCCCCACTGGACCATATCGATGGTCCCATTAACCACTGAATAACATCCATTCAATAGTAGGATAACATTCGAAGTGGGTGTTTGTCATAGGTATATATATATATATATATATATATATATATATATATATATATATATATATATATATATATATGTATATATACGTATATATACGTATATATATACATATATATATATATATATATATATATATATATATATATATATATATATATATACGTATATATATATATATATATATATATATATATATATATATATATATATATATATATATATATATAGTATCACAAATAACCTTTTTATTTTTGGTCACTTAAAATAATATTGGGATGAGGAAATACCTACAACAGTGATACTGTAGATTAAGACTTATTAACTGATAATTGGATTGAGGTTATTGTGCTGATGGTCTAATCTTTTGCAGTGTTAATAATAGGAGTATTTAAGACTTGTTGAATTCTGTGTTTTATACTATACACAAAAATGGTATTTCATAGTATAGCTGATATACATTCTGAAATTTGTATTTTCATATTATAGGAACTGTTAGGATTTATTTTAGGATTCATGTCTTAGGATTGCTTGAACTCCAGTTCCTATCATATACAGAGGCCTACTATGAATTCACCTAACAAAATATGCTCCAAAAGTTTGTGGGTACTGGGCCATCACAACCATATGTGAATCTTTCACATATTGTGGTTAAAATGTTGAAAATATTTAGAATGTCTAATCTAAGGGACATGACAACGCCTCTGTGCACAAAGCACAAAGCTCCATGAAGACATGGTGTGTGAAGGTTGGAGTGTAAGAACTCAAGCGTCCTGCACAGAGCCCTGACTCTGACTCAACCCCACTGAACACCTTTGGGATGGACTGGATCACTGACTGAACCCCAGACCTCCTCACCATCCCCAAATCAATGCCTGATCTTGCTAACTCTCTTGTAGCTGAACGAACACAAATCCTCAGAGCCAAATTGGCACTGCACAACACCCACTACCTCAAGTGAACATTTTTCACAGCACACTTTGTTTTTTTATGCACTAAGAACTGCACACATACGCACTTAATTCATAAACTGCAAAATGTTCATTTTGTTTATACGCTACATGAAAGAAGGACAAAAGATTTATTAATGGCATTGTAAAAATTGCAAAATAATATGCTGATCCATTTTAGTACGCTTGTTAAAATATTAAATATGTTATAAATATTTTATACATTAAATAGACATACAAGGAAATTTAAGAGGAAAAAAAATCACTGATTTGTTTTTAGCTCACTAAAACAAATTTATTATTAACGTTTAATGTTATTAAAATTTAAGATGTTAATACTGAATGATCATCATTTATATATATATATATATATATATATATATATATACGTATATATATACGTATATATACGTATATATATATATACATACACACTTTATTATTTATATTACAGTAAACACTGTATTATTTATTCCTCACGTTCCAGTTTAAGTCATGAATCCATTAGTTGAATCATTAATGTATTCTATTTATGTACAGTGTAGTAAAGTAGTAAAGCGTTAATGGATTCTCTTAATAGGATTATTTGTCTTTCTGCACTTCATAGCAATGCAAACATTATTTCTCATGTAACAGACAGGTGCTAGTTTCAGTTTTGTCAGACCCGAGCTGTAAAACACTGCTCTTTATCATTCATACAGTAAGCTGATGATTAGTTCTTCCACAAGAGCTCTGACAGAAGCTCCAGCTATGAGACACGTCAAATGTTTATACTGTACAAAGGTTTATATATGCTCTCATATGAAAGTAGTCACAGCGCTTTAATAATTTGTAGTTTTTAGAAGTATTTCTTCTTTTTTTTTTTTAGAAGTTTTTATCTAGCCTATTGACTGGGGAAATAAATCTGCATGAACAGCCCGTGGGTCATTGCTGTGGATGGGACTGTCTGGTTTTCATCAGCGATCATGTGAAGACCTCGGCAGGAAGGAATTATTGTTGGATCTGTGGTGAAATCAGAAATTGCGCTGACTTCTGAGTTCTTGCTTGCTTAATTCCACTCAACTACATACTGTTGTAGAAAGGATATTATTTCCATTTACATTATTTCCAGTCCAGTGTCACCCAATGAGGATGAGGTTCCCTACTGAGTCTGGTTCCTCTCAAGGTTTCTTCCTCATATCATCTTAGGACGTTTTTATGCCACCGTTGCCTCCGGCTTGGTCATTGGGAAAAATAGTTGTATATAGTTGTAGAAAAATAGTGATATACAGTATAGAAACTTAATTCAAAATTTTGATTCTGTTTCTATACCTATCTAAAGCTGCATAAAGCTGCTATTTTCAAATAAATTGAATTGAAATGAATATTCTGTAAAATGTTCTAAATAAGGCTAAAATTCTGTATAAGGGGAAAAAACACACATCTACACAGAAAGTCCTGAATCAGGTTGTATTGTAATGATAAAATAATTATTTGTTTATACTGATTTCTCTTCTGCCAGCATAATGGTAAAATGGGTTAATACATTATTAAATAATAATAATAATAATAATAATAATAATAATAATAATAATAATAATAATAATATGTGCCCTGCGATGGGTTGGCACTCCAGGGTGTATCCTGCCTTGATGCCCGATGACGTCTGAGATAGGCACATGCTCCCCGTGATCCGAGGTACAGGTAGTTCGGATAAGCGGTAGAAAATGAGTGAATGAATGAATGAATGAATAATAATAATACACATTTGAGTGTACAGTTATTTCTTTACTGTACATTTGATAAAAGACAAATTCCTCCATAAGAACAATGTATTATGTTTCCTCATTCAGGAGAAGAATCTTATGTTGTCATTTGATAACTCTGATAAATGAGCTTAGCTTTAATGGCGGATCAGTTTCCAACTGAGATCATCGTGCCGAGGTGTTTACTTTTTTAGACATGGGTCAAAAAATTTTCTGCTACTTTCCTTACCATCTAACAAGGTGATTTAAAACTTTATATTCACACATGCCATGCACTTTTCTATAAATATGGATACAGTAATTATTTTGCCATTGTGACACAAGCATCCATATTCCCAGGGAAGGAACCTTGTCTGAATATGTGCTGTGTTCGTTTATATTCAGCCTCGATAGAAAGAAAGATGTTTTTTTTTACAGAAGGTGCATTAAGAAATGAATGCGACGAATGAGACTGATGTTTATTAAAAAAAAGGATGGCCGCTGCTCTGCTCTGTGTTCTCAGTAATGATGGTGGTATTTAAAGGTGGGGTCAGAAAACTGCGTCGGGCCGCCAAACAAAACAAAAACAAAACTAACGTCTGGCTAATGAGCAGAAAGGGACGTGTCTTGTCAATATGGGTGGAAAGAGGGTTCAGTGCGCATGTGTGACATTAGCAGAAAGCGGTTTTAACACTGACATGGAGGATAAAAACAAAGAAAGAGAGCGAAGAAAGGCTTACAATAAGGCAAGAAGTAGGACGTGTTAATATAGGATCAGCTTTCCAGCGCTGGAGAGAACTGAATGTCTTCCACGTGAAACAGAGATAAACCTTTCATGGTACAACACACAGTACTACAAAAACACATTAATATTACCATAGTATTACTCATTGAGTTCATTTATTGATTAAAAATAACCCCTCGGCCAGCTGCCCCAACAGGTTCCGCCATAATACTTGTCTGGGTTATACTTGTCTGGTGTATGTGTGGGGCGGAGCTATCAAAACAGGGGTGGGACTCATTTGGGTTAGGGCCGTGTTTGTTTTGGTGATTTCAAATGTCAACATTAGCTTTCAAACAACGGAGACCCCACCTTTAAGTCAGAATATGGCTTCTGGAGAAGGATTTTCACACAATCTGGCATATTGAATGGAAAAATTTAACCAACATTCCCTTTGAAAAGAATAAACAGATCCATATTCACCTTTCTGAGGAAAAAGAGAAAGGATTGAGGATTTTGCTCCTTTTAGATATCATTAGCTAAATTAAGCTTAAATAAGCAAACGGGGATCAGCCGAATAAGAGAACAACGACGGCATATAAATACTTTTAATCGTATGTTTTGTATTGTGTAACATCTTCTTTTGTGATGTGTTTTATTGTCCTTATAAGGCTTTAGTTAGTTTAGTTTTATTCACTCCAGTGCTCTTGAATTTCTCAGTCTCTTTCTTGATCTTCCTTTCAGGATGCCTTTTTGGATTGGATGTAGCACCTGATCACTTTCAGCATGTCCGCTGCTCTTGTAAAAGACAGGGAAGTTTGCTCTGCGCTGCTCCTTTCACTCTCAGTTTGCCATGTTTGCTGCCAGTGTTGTTGAATTGTCAGCTTTCAGTGTGTCTGATGTAAATCTGTGCCCAGCTGCACCGCTGGGATTCGATCTTAGCAGCAAAAACACCTTGGCTGTTTAATTAATTAATTTTTTTTTTTTATACACTGCAGCATCACAGCTCCAAGATCCCACCACCTTTTTTCTGATTCTGATTCTCTCCCCGTAGGTTCTTGTGTCCATGTCATGTGCTTTTCCTTTTGTTTAGGTTGTCTGGTTTCCAACATTAATGTTATTATTATTATTATTATTATTATTATTATTATTATTATTAGTAGTAGTAGTAGTAGTAGTAGTAGTAGTAGAGATGAGGATGTTGAGGTTCTCTTTAGGAGTGACGAGGATGGACAGGATTAGGAACGAGCACATAAGAGGGACAGCTCAGGTTGGCTGTTTTGGGGACAAGGTCATTGAGATGGTTTGGACATGTACAGAGGATGGAGATGGTTATATTGGTAAAAGGATGTTGGAGATGGAGCTGCAAGGTAAGAGGTCAAGAGGAAGGCCAAAGAAGAGATATATGGATGTGTTAAATGAGGACATGAGGACATGATGGGGGATGTGGTAGCCTAGTGGATAAAGTGTTGGGCTACCAATCAAAAGGTTGTGAGTTGGATTCCTACATTCACCAAGCTGCCACTGCTGGGCCCCTGAGCAAGGCCCTTAACCCTCAATTGCTCAGTTGCATAAAAATGAGATTTAAAAAATGTAAGTCGCTCTGGATAAGGGTGTCTGCTAAATGCTGTAAATGTAAAATGTAAAACATGAAAGTAACTGGTGCGAGAGTAGAGGATGTAGAGGATAGAATTAGGTGGAATCTGATGATTTGCTGAGGATAGTAGAGGAAAAAGATGTAGTAGTATTTCTTCATGTGGAAAATCACTTCTGAAAAATGTTCTGCATGTTGAAAAAAATGATCATGGGAAAAAAGCACTCCACATGCATTGCATCTAAAAAAAATGTGTGAAACATAACATATCTCTCAAACCACAGGTGTAAGTTTCACATCAAGCATGCTATTCACGTGACTTTTCTGGTCTTCCCAAGAGATGGTGGTGACAAACTATCTAAACATGTTACAGGAGACAAAGAATGAGATGAGGTGTAAAGAAAAAAGGGAGAGAAGAGAGGGAAAATGAAACATAATGTGTAGGACTGTGGGAAAAGGAGGGAGTGAGAGAGAGAGAGAGAGAGAGAGAGAGAGAGAGAGAGAGAGAGAGAGAAGAACAAGTGTGTATGGAGCACACAGAGTGGATAATGATCCAGTAACGATTACACTAGAAGCTTCTAAGTGAATCACAGCCTTCACTTACTGGAGCTTTTAGCAAGTGCAAAAGTCTGAAACTCACTCAAGCCTAAAAACAGGCAGGCGGTGATAGACAGAAGCATTGACAATGTTGCTTTAAAAACATCTTCAAACATGTATTGATTTCTTTTAGTGAAGAAAGCTCTGAGGACTATTTGGATATCAATGATGATTTTTTTCCTTTGTTGGTTTATTTTTGTATTCTTTGCCTTCATTGTCATTTGAGCTTTTAGGGAAAGGTAATTATTTTCTATATATAAATATATACACTACACTGATGCCATGTACAATGCGTATACAAAATATAGATCAAACTTACACAGTAAACACATCATTGTTACCTACATTACCGTTCAAAGGCCAACATTTTCTTCAGAACTAATATGAAATTCTGAATTGATTAAACTCCAAATGCAAGATTATATTTACGCAGCATAAAAAAGGCCAATGATCTGAGCTTTAAAGCTTTTTTCTGATGTGTCCAGTATTCGCTTTATCACATTTAGCAACATATTTATTTCTCTCCTCCATTTCTGATCAGTCATGCCACTCACAGTTACACAAAGCTTTGAGATTTGAGCTTACAGACAGAAAGTGTCTTCATTATTTATCTGAATGGGAAACAGCGAAATCTTTCAAAGGTACAAACCATTTCAAAGGAATTGAAGCACTGTATCCATCTATTTATCTTTTTAAAATGACTAAATCCAAGAAATGAATAATGGTATAATTATTAAGTCCTAATTCCAGCTGTAGTCAATTTATAGTAACACTAAGGAAAAAAATAAATTGATAAAAGTGGGAAAAAAACAGATTTTTACTCATTCATGAAGACATCAAGCTATGTAGCAGCAATTTAATCTGTTTATCCACTTATAATTCATGTGGTTGCTGGATCCCAAGGACTTGGTGCACAAGATGGAGGACACCTTAGACTGGGTGCCAACTCATCTCAGGTCACAATCATACACCCTCTCACAATCACACCACAGAATATTTAGAGACGACATTCAGCCGACAACAAAGTACCCTGAAAAAAAAATGTGGTAGAAACTGTTCTTAAAGGCAATGTTGCATATTCACAGAGCACAAAGTATTATTCATATAAATGTATCAACTTGGGGGCACGGTGGCTTAGTGGTTAGCACGTTCGCCTCACACCTCCAGGGTTGGGGGTTCGATCTCCGCCTTGTGTGTGTGGAGTTTGCATGTTCTCCCCGTGCCTCGGGGGTTTCCTCCGGGTACTCCGGTTTCCTCCCCCGGTCCAAAGACATGCATGGTAGGTTGATTGGCATCTCTGGAAAATTGTCCGTAGTGTGTGAATGCGTGAGTGAATGAGAGTGTGTGTATGTGTGTGCCCTGCGATGGGTTGGCACTCCGTCCAGGGTGTATCCTGCCTTGATGCCCGATGACACCTGAGATAGGCACAGGCTCCCCGTGACCCGAGGTAGTTCGGATAAGTGGTAGAAAATTAATGAATGAATGTATCAACTTTGTGGTCTGTTGTATTTCCAGGGGAAATTGTGTGCCATGTTAATGCTGTGTTTATCTTAGCAATATACAGATTGGATGACTGATAAGCTGTTAAAGGTCTAATCATGATCATTCAATGCATTTAGGCAACATAATCAACACAAATTGTACAATCAGACTGTATCATGTGTCATAGATAGTAGAAGTTCTGAAGTCTTAGCATTGAAGGTAAAAGTGTAAATTCAATGCTGAAGAACAATTGTGATTGGATATGCCAACGCTAGTCAATGTATTTCCACCAATCAGTGTGATAAATGCTGCTCATACATCCATGGAGGTGTAGGGGCGTTTGAATGCCAGGAAGCACTCAGCCATAAAGGGCAGGATTAGGCTTTAAACAAACTCTTTCATTTTAGAGATGAGTGTAGTGCACAAGGGATGAACTGAGACTGTGAAGATCAACTGAAGCCAATTCCGGGGGCAGGAATGGCTCTATAACCTCACAAAGGTCACTGGGTTAGAGCTTGCAGTACCATCAACAGCTCCAAAGATGGCATAGCCAGTCTGGATGAGTGGTTCACAAAGATTTTGTAGCAAAGATTCCTTTATTTGTAGAATGAGCTTTTGATTCCTTGACTTGGCACTGACACAACACATAAGTTGAAATTGTTCCTGATTTCAGTTATTAAAGTTTGGATTTAACCCATTCAGTTCATGTGACTAGTCAAACCAGCTAAGAACTAAATAATATTATAATAACTTTAATAATGATGGGTTGTCATTTTTGCTTTTATTTAAGCAATGCTTTTATTTAATTAAAATATTGCAAGTCTTTAAACTGTGCTTTACAGACCTCTGTGATTGCATGGTATCTTATCCCATTTGGGGATCCTATTGGATTTTTAGTTTGCTTGTCTTTAATTTTCAGTCATTTTATTGGAACTCTTTTTTTTCTTGAATTTCCTCTGTGATCAATAAAGTATCTATCTATCTATCTATCTATCTATCTATCTATCTATCTATCTATCTATCTATCTATCTATCTATCTATCTATCTATCTATCTATCTGTCTGTCTGTCTGTCTGTCTGTCTGTCTGTCTACAAGTATACTATTGGAAATAATGTCATTGGAAATTTACTGGAAATTGAAAATATTCCACAGTATGTTCTATTTTTTTCTTCTTTTTACGTTAGGGTATTTTAAGACAATATTTGATACTAGGACTTTTTTTTCATTAGTGCTTTGAACATATGAAAATTAAAACAGTGATAAGGTACATTTTGCACTGAAGATTCTAGAATATAAGCTTTTATTTTGTTCACATATACTTTACAGCACAGTGAAATTGTTTCTTCACATATACCAACATTGGAGGTTGGGGGTCAGAGCACAGGGTCGGTCATGATACTGTACAACACCACTGGAGCAGTGAGGGTTAAGGGCCTTGGTCAAGGGCCCAACAGTGGAAGCTTGGCAGTGCTGGGGCTTAAACCTTGATCCTCTGATCAACAACCCAGAGCCTTAACTTAGCTGTAGATAAAAGATAACAAGCCTATAACTGATAAAGATCTGTATTTAGAATTTTTGTTTTGTTTTGTTTTAGGTTTGTCTCTACCTTTTGTCTTTTTACTGGTTGTTTTCCTATTGTCTGAACCTGTTCTGTTGATTTTAATCTTAGTCTTTAAACTTCAAATTCATGAAGTATCAGAGAAAGTTTTTAACACAGACTGTTGATGTGGTTTTCGATCATTTTGATTTAAGTGCTGGAATTGTGTAAAAATTGCTCTCCTCGGATGCATGTGTTCGGTTTGTTTGAGTTCGGAAGGACTGTGAGGAGATCAGAGAAGATACACAGATGCCCTCGGGCTTGAAGAAACAGCAGGCGTCCGTCTTTCCCCCTGCATCGCTAATTACAGCAGGGCGCTCAATCCAAACGTCTGTGATCACACAAACCTCTGCTCCTCTATTATTGCTGTTCTTTTTGAATGCTTCTTTTGAGCATTTCTCTGGCATGATGTGAGAATTATGCATGACTGTGGCCTAAGGTATATGTTCCCCTGCCAGCAAAGTCAAGCTCAGTGGAAAATGATTTCATATTTCAAAATGGTATCATATCACCTGAAGAGAATCTGAGGCTAGATTTTCATGCTGTGCATGCTGAATATTAAGCAAAATGCTTTAGTGTTTTTAATACGGTTCTACAGTAAATAATGATGTAGTAATGAGTAAGAATGAGTCAAATGAGTCAAATTATCTGGACATATATGAGCATGAATCATTCATAAGTGAGCCACCAATGGAGTAACCAAATCCCAGGTGTAGTTTGAGCGTTTGCTGCTCACCCCAAGGCTGAAAAAGATATTTCTGAAAGGAGCAGAGATTCATACATGCTTTTTTTTTTTTTTTTCATGTTTAAACTGAAAGACAAATCAAGCCACAGTTAAATATAAACTACATGTATTAACTATATTTAACTGAACCGTGAACCATTCTGAAAGCCTGAGGTTGTGAGGCTGTTCTGATCTTTCGCACTATTACAACATGTTGGCAGTATTAGATAAGAGACACACAGCAGACCCAGGGTAAGAGCGTACATGAGCTTTAAATTCGGCATGGGAAAAAGTTTCTACATAAATAATGCAGATTTTCTGCTCGAATGCTGCTTTCTGCATGACTTTGGGTTTGGTCTGCTAACTGCAACATACTAATATGTGTAGTATCTAATACTGTATGTGGGACAAATAGACCATGGTTTACCAATCCTGTCCCACTACAGTAGGTAACTCTCTCCTTCATATGACAGCTACCAAAAGGGAAGGTGAAGGCAAACACATGCAAACACAGAAAGAGGAAAGAACTGTCTGCCATCTCCCACATACCCTAATTTTACAGATGTGGTATCATTTGGGATTTGAACCTTCACTCTCCTGACACTAGGCTGTTCACTTTTCTGTTAAGAATGCCGTGTCCTAGTTTAAATGGCTCTTTACCCAACATTATATTTACAGTAAGTAAAATGAAAAAAAAAAACCTGTTTGGTAAAATATATTATTATTATTATTTTTTTTATATATATATTATTATTATTATTTTAATGTGTCAAAGTAGGTTAGAGGGAGAAAAATGTCATTTTGAGTTTTCAGCATTTTTGGTCATTTGTCAGAATTCAGCCACAATGACATCCAACATTCATTGACATTCAAAAACTATTTGCAGCCTCTGGCTAATAGACACAGCACAGTTATTTTTTTCTGGTAATAAAGGTTTGGGGGGGCACGGTGGCTTAGTGGTTAGCACGTCCGCCTCACACCTCCAGGGTTGGGGGTTCGATTCCCGCCTCCGCCTTGTGTGTGTGGAGTTTGCATGTTCTCCCCGTGCCTCGGGGGTTTCCTCCGGGTACTCCGGTTTCCTCCCCTGGTCCAAAGACATGCATGGTAGGTTGATTGGCATCTCTGGAAAAATTGTCCGTAGTGTGTGATTGCGTGAGTGAATGAGAGTGTGTGTGTGCCCTGTGATGGGTTGGCACTCCGTCCATGGTGTATCCTGCCTTGATGCCCGATGACGCCTGAGATAGGCACAGGCTCCCCGTGACCCGAGGTAGTTCGGATAAGCGGTAGAAAATGAATGAATGAATGAATGAATGAATGAATGAATAAAGATTTGGGTACTGACTATATCCATCCTTCCATCTTTCCTTCCTTCCTTCCTTCAGCAGATAAATTTAAAAGCAAACAGGATTCTCAAAAAGCAACAATAAACGTGGTTACATGACACCAAATCCATAAGTAATCATTTTAACCCTCTGTTTAACAGTGTACATGTGTGAACTATAGAATATTTATAATAATAATAATAATAATAATAATAATAATAATAATATAAGAAGAAGAATTTTAGTAAATGTAAGTTAAAATAGACTAAGAAAAACCTGAAATAGAAAGCCTATAAAAATAGAATACATATAGAATAATGAATATAAAGTGGCAGTAAAAGATGGGTGACTAAAAAAGCTAGGTATCAAATCTAAATTGAATAAATATATGTTTTTTCATATACAGTCTGTATTCCTGCTGCACCCATTGTACATTTCAGAGAAGATATGAGAGAAATTACTATTATTCTGAGATGTTATTTACAGAACAACACTGTGGTATCATCACCATGAATCCAAACTTCACCCCTCTCTCCGTCTGTTTCTGTTTCTTTCCCGGAACATCAGGTGACATAAATGGCCTTCACCCCTGCTGTAGGTCCACTAGATATGAGGGAACCTCCACTGGGGAGGCCATCTGCACATGTGCTTCACTAGCTGTGTAGTTTTCCAGTACCACAGGTGATAGGTACCACACACACACACACTTGCAGTCTTCTCATGGGTGTCTAAATTGCAAAGAACAGCAAATCCTCAGTTAAACAGTATACCACGATTGTGAGGAAGCTTCCATAAGCTATCCTTTTTAACAACATAATCTAAGCAAACATTATCAAAATGAGAATCTAAGACAACAGGCGGAAATAATGTGGACAAATAGAGCAGATATGCACTCGAAATGACTTTTTAAAATAGTGCGATGTGAAGATCAAGACTAAAACAGCAATATTGGCCAACAAGACAAACACTCTTTCTAGTGTCTCTTTTTTCGCAGCTGAGACCAACAAATCATTTCCAGCTTCCATTTTAGGGCTACATCTCTATTGGGGGGTATTTGGCTCGCTCGCTTGGCCATGTCTGATCCGTTTAAGCGGCTTTCTATAATTGGCAATAGACATTCGCAGGATTTGTCAACATTTGTACGGCAGTACATTTGCATGAGAACATTTTTCTGTTCATTTGTATGCACACGAGTAAATTAGAGCCAATGAAAACATACTTGAGTGAGCATTCACTATCCAGAGCCTCTCTGCATTTTCAAGTGGTAACAGACTGACAGTACAATGCAAAGATACTGAGAATTATAGCGCCTGAGGGAAATACAAACAACACTCATATTTTTTAAGCTTTCACTTGAATATATTTTATACTAGGCATTTAAAAAGTATGCACTTTTATCCATTTCCAGTACCCATTTCTTCTAGATTTACAGTAACACTTATTTATCCTTTACTGTACGTGTCAACTTAAATGACATTCCTTATCAAAAATTAGGTCACAATGCTACTGTATTCTCGACTCTGATTGGTTAGAAGGTGTTATTACTTTTCGATAATAGCAGCTTGGATAGTAGCTGTAACTGTTGTATAAATGGATAAGATATACAGCACACTGTTCTTAAATAAATAATTGTTAGTGTTGGTAAATCGATATGGTAACATGTCGTACCTTTCATAAGCTTCAAACGCTGCTCGTCCAATCAAATTAGCAAACCGAAGCTATCCATACAGTCATTCAGTTTCTGTACCGCTTGTTTTATGCAGGGTCTCTTGAAATCTGGAGAGTGTCCAATGGGACATGGTGCACAAGGCACACTGAATCGAGTGCCAAACCATCACGGGGCAGAATCTCACACACAAACACACACACATATCTATTCACACACTATGTACAATTTAAATATACTAATCAGTCTACAACACATAGCTTTGGACTGAGTTTAGGAACTGAAGTATTGAGCAAACCCACGTAGAACTAACCGTTGTATAAACATTCAAATATACACTACAGTATATGGGCAAAGTTCTGTAAATGACCATAACTCTCATACTGTATGTGCTTTCCAGATGTTGTCTCTGTTAGCTCTGATAACAAGCACCAGTCTTCTGTGAAGGCTTTCCACTAGAAGAAGGAGTGTGGCTGTGGGGATTTGTGTTCATTCAGCCACAAGAATAGCACGACTGAGTCCTGGTACTAGCATTCTAGTTCATCCCAAAACAATGTTTAATGGGGTTGAGGTCAGGGCTCTGTGCTGGACACTTGAGTTCAAAGTTCTCGTTGACTTGGTAAACCATGCTTTGTGCACAGGGGCATTGCCATGCTTGAACAGGTTCGGGTCTCTTAGTTCCAGTTGTTTTGTGTGTGGCAACGATAGTGAATATCTATTGGACTTTCACAAATCGAGATTTTTACTGCTGTGAATACATACTGTATGCTTCCCCAAAGGTCCAAGGCTAAGGCTTCTCATTCTACTTGAATATCACTAACTTCATGCTACAAAGAGAATTTCTGTTTTGTTTAGAAGCCAAACACTACTTCTGCTAGGACACCCAGTGGCAAAACATATTGCCTAATCTCTTTTGCAGTGTGTGAATGCAGCGTGATGTCGATGCGGGTAAACAGGTGTGCTGTGGGGATTTGATATGCTCTACATGAACATATTTAAGTTACGGGGTTGCATACAAAATTTTACAGCTGCTAAACTGATGGAGCTAAACCCAGTCAACAAAACAGAAAACATGGAGGAGCAGAATACTGTTAACACACCTGTTTTTGAATTTAGCATTTTCTGGATGGTTTTATTTCTGTGCAATTGTCTCGCTGATAATGAAATCATAATTTCACACTGGACTGAAAGGTGGACTGGTTTACAACATCCCAGTCCCTTGGAGTCAAGGTCCAAGCACCTGTAGTTAGAACGTGCACCAAATAAACCGGAATACATTGCCTTACCTTAATTAGATGACTCAGGATGAAGTGTCTTTCCTCAAACTGCTATTATTCCCTTAAACGTCTCCTGCTTGTGAAGCTTTGTAGCAAGTTGTCATTACCACGTATGAAAACACACATCGCTTGATGTGCGCAGATAATAAAGCAGCCAAAGAGTCAATGCAGCAGTTGATGCAGAAATTCCTGGCAGAAATAATTGCCTATTTACAAAAGCACTGAAGTGTTTCAACACAAATAGAGAGTGAAACGTGATCGTGATCGACCCGCAGCAGCCCTGTCGATGCGGCACAGAGCCGTTCTACCTCTAAAACCCATCATTCACCTTTTGACCCCTCCACACCCCCATCTTCTATGAGATTTCCATTACCTTGGCAGAATGCTGCCATACACCATAGATTTTCACACTTGTCACTGTGTTACAATTTTAACCAGCATAGACAAAGCAGAAGTTCTATTTGAAGAAACCCGAATTTAGTTTCTTTGTGTTCACTGAGCCACTTAATCCAGTCCCCTAGCAAGCCCAAATTTTATTTTATTTTTTTATACATTTTGAATTCTAGCATATAAGTGATATTTCAGGAAATTAACACTGCCACATAAATCCAGTGCTGGAACAATTATTCATATAATTAATTTTATTCAGTGTTTTGATTATGTTTTTATAATTATATCAATATATTATCGGTACATGGTTTTAATAGAAAGCCTGGTCTTAGAGGTGTTCTTAGACGAAGGATTCCCTTACAGAACAATCATTTCATGAAATCAAACATTTTTCGCATGTGACCATGTCCTCCCCCGGTCCAAAGACATGCATGGTAGGTTGATTGGCATCTCTGGAAAATTGTCCCTAGTGTGTGATTGCGTGAGTGAATGAGTGTGTGTGTGCCCTGCGATGGGTTGGCACTCCGTCCAGGGTGTATCCTGCCTTGATGCCCGATGACGCCTGAGATAGGCACAGGCTCCCCGTGACCCGAGGTAGGTCGGATAAGCGGTAGAAGATGAATGAATGAATGAATGAATGTATGCAGGTATGTATACACTACACTATATATGCATATTAAATGTATATCATCAATATACATGTATAAATGGATATTTTATGTGTGAATTCAAGCATACACATGAAAAAGGATAGAAAACAAATCAAAAATGAAAAGAATTAAAAATTTTACCGGTGCAGTACTGGATTGTGTATTTATTCCTTTATCTCGTCTCAGCTGCTAGTTCAAATTTAGTTTATGTGTAAGAAAGTAAATGAAAAAACATGCCGACAGCTTATCGATAAACATATTTGTTTATTGATTTCCTTGATCGATTATTTATTAAGACAGAGTGGATTTAACATGTAATTACTTTGCTAACTCGGGCTGCTCACTATGATTGCACCTCAATCTTCACCAATTAATGTTGATTCTTTTTTTTTTTTTTTTTTGCTTGAACGGTGGATGACAGCTTAATTATATTCACGGTTTCAGTTTGTTATGTTATAATAAGGAACAATCCAAGTATTTTCTTCACAAGCTTTAAGGTTTTCTTTGGCTCCCAGCTGTTACAGAAGTGTCATTGTGAATAATCAGTGAATTTTAGACCTTTTATTTTATTTTTCCGCATGTAGTACGTAATCTTTTTCCACATATCATTTCTCCACATGATGATTTCACGTGATTCTTTAGCATGATTCATTTATTTTCAAGTTATTGTTATTCCATAGGATTTTCCACAAACATGATTAAATTATTTTCATGATACATTTTACCTCTCTGACATATAATTGTATTTATTAAATCCAGAGGTCCAGTATCATGGTTGACCTTGCGCTCTGACCCCAACTTCCAAAGTTTGGTATATATTAAAGGTGGGGTTTCCGTTGTTTGAAAGCTAATGTTGACAATTGAAATCACCAAAACAAACACGCCCCTAACCCAAATGGGTCCCACCCCTGTTTTGATAGCTCAACCCCACACATACACAAGACAAGTATAACCCAGACAAGTATTATGGCGGAAACTGTTGGGGCAGCTGACCGAGGGTAAATTTTTTATCAATAAATGAACTCAATGAGTAATACTATGGTAATACAAATGTGTTTTTGTAGTACTGTGTGTTGTACCGTGAAAGGTTTATCTCCGTTTCACGCGAAAGATGTTCGGTTCTCTCCAGCGCTGGAAAGCTGATCCTATATTAACACGGGTCCTACTTCTTGCCTTATCGTAAGCCTTTGTTCGCTTTCTTTCTTTGTTTTTATCCTCCATGTCAATGTTAAAACCGCTTTCTGCTAATGTCACACATGCACACTGAACACTCTCTCCGCTCATATTGACAAGACACGCCCCTTTCTGCTCATTGGCTACATTTAGTTTTGTTTTTGTTTTGTTTGGCAGCCCGACGCAGTTTTCTGAAGGATTTCTCAAACAACGGAGATCGCACCTTTAGGAGAGAATTTCACTGTGCTGTATTATATATGTGACAATAATAAAGGATTCTTATTCTATTTTCTACAGGAACAAAATCAGACCCAAGTGGCAGGAAACAGGGGTTTTATTTAAAGAACAACAGAACAAAGACAAAGAAGCATATACTGTAAGGCATATAGGATAGGGCAGGGCAAAAACAAATACAAAGACTGCCAGAAAGTCCCCCTAGTGTTCAGGCCAGGCATAGTCCAAGCCATCCATATCAATAATATTGTTGTGTCCATTAACTTGACATTGAATTTCATGTATTCATCTACTTAAGCACATAGTCTTGAGTTCCATAAGGAACTAAAGAAGCAGAGCTCTGCGGGTGACAGTCGAGCCAACAGGCCATAAATTCGCCACCAAGCTGCTTACTCCTGTCTAACAGTATGAAATATTTCTCTCTGGATATTTCAGTACAATGCATAATCACAAGTAAATATCAAACCACAGGAGATATTTGACTTCCTGTAACCTTTTGCAATACATCATACTCCATCTGCTATTCTGTAGAACAGAAATCAATTCTAACACATATTTCCAAAAATTATTTACTGCACCATTACTCTTCCATGCAGTAGCAGAATAAACACAGGTAAGTGAATGGAGTGACAAATAGCTTATTGACGGTGTAACCAGTCTATTGATTGCTTGCACTATTGTTTATTTCCCCATTTTGTCAACTCAGCAGGTTTTACCTTTAATTTCTTTGCTAACTTGGATTGTTCAGTACAAAAAATGCCTCAGTTGCACAACAAACAGGACATTATAATGCAGGAAATGCACATACAATGGTGTGAAAAAGTGTTTCCCCTTCCTGATTTTTTATTTTTTTTGCATGTTTGGCACACTTTAATGTTTCAGATCATCAAACAAATTTAAATATTAGTCAAAGATAACACAAGTAAACACAACATGCAGTTTTTAAATGAAGGTTTTTATTATTAAACAAAAACAAAACCCAAACCCACATGGCCCAGTGTGAGAAAGTGTTTGCACCCCTGTTAAAACATAACTGTGGTTTATCACACCCGAGTTCAATTACACCCAGGCCTGATTACTGCCACACCTGTTCACAATCAAGAAATCACTTAAATAAGACCTGACTGAAAAAGTGAAGTAGACCAAAAGATCCTCAAAAGTTACACATCAGATCAAATGAAATTCAGGAACAAATGAAAAAAAAAAGTAATTGAGAGCTATCAGTCTGGAAAAGGTTATAAAGCCATTTCTAAAGCTTCGGGACTCCAGCGAACCACAGTGAGAGTTATCATCCACAAATGGCGAAAAAATGGAACAGTGGTGAACCTTCCCAGGAGTGGCAGGCCGACCAAAATTACCCCAAGAGCGCAGTGGCGACTCATCCAAGATGTCACAAATGACCGCACAACAACATCCAAAGAACTGCAGGCCTCACTTGCCTCAATTAAGATCAGTTTTCATGACTCCACCATAAGAAAGATAGTGGGCAAAAATGGCCTGCATGGGGTAGTTCCAAGATGAAAAACACTGCTGAGCAAAAAGACCATAAAGGCTTGTCTCAGTTTTGCCAGAAGACATCTTGATGATCCTCAAGACTTTTGGGAAAATACTCTGTAGACTGACAAGACAAAATTTGAACTTTTTGGAAGGTGTATGTCTTATTACATCTGGTGTAAAAGTTGCACTGCATTTCAGAAAAAGAACATCATACCAACAGTGAAATATGGTGGTGGTAGTGTGATGGTCTGGGGCTGTTTTGCTGTTTTAGGACCTGGAAGGCATGCTGTATTAAACATGAATTCTGCTGAAAAAAACAAAATGAAGACTTTGGAGTGGCCTAGTCAAAGTTCTGACCTGAATCCTATTGAGATGCTGTATCATGACCCTAAAAAGGCGGTTCGTGCTCAACAACCATCCAATGTGGCTGAATTACAACAATTCTGCAAAGACGAGTGGACCAAAATTCCTCCACAGCGCTGTAACAGACTCATAGCAAGTTATCGCAAACACTTGAGTGCAGTTCTTGCTGCCCAACCAGTTATTAGGTTTATGGGGCAAACACTTTTTCACACCACTGTACCAACATGTTTTGGGAGAGATGTGAGGAAACTTGTGAACCTGGAGAAACCTGCATGGACACAAGGAGAATATACACAATATATACAGTGACCCAAGCTCAGGTTTGAACAGGACATCCTGAAGCTGTGCGGTGGCAATGACAGAAATACAATACTATTCACATTTTATTGTGGCTGTAGCCTGCAGGATAAAATTTCTACTGCAACAACAACGGAATTAAACAGATTTAGATGTGGAATAGACAACATTGCAATGCAGTGGATTTAAAGAACCAGCTAACTGGTACTGACCAATAAGGCACATCATTTTCAATGAGTGTTTGCTAGATATACAGGTAGCTAATATTAGCAAAAAAGATATGATAAGTGATCAAATTTAAGCCTTTTCACCTATCAACAATTTTCACATTTTGAATGTAGCATGTGAAAGTGATAATGGAAATGAATAGAAATGTGGTAAATGTGAAATAATACAAAGACAGTATTAAATACACATGCTGCTAGTCATCACCAATGCTAATGTCTGTTAAGGGGATTTTGATAGCTGTGAATGAATTCTTCACAATGAAACCACACAATTTATTGAAATTAGAGACGTTTGTTGCTGTTATCCAACAGTACTAGGTATATCAAGTAAAGACAAGTCAAGAAGCTTTCATTGTCATTTTAACAATATATCACTGACACAGTACATAGTAAAATGAGACAACATTTCTACAGGACTATGGTGCAACATATAGACATAAAGCTACATAAAACAAGACAGAGCTATATCTTAATTTAGTCATGGACAAGACAAGACAAGACTGACAAAAAGATGAGGTAAAAATTTGTATGGTGATAATAATACCAGTGTACAGTATATAAACATTGAGTTATAAGAATTAGCTTAAGGAAATCCTTTACAATTTCCATTTTTTTTCATGTTCTGTTGTGGATGGGGTCACCCACAGACTTTCACACCTTCTTTGAACCACTGTTCAGGCAGCTTTATGGTCAGATTTTCATCACAGATTATTTGAAGTTTTTGGCAGGAAGGATTTAGTCTTGGGTCTATGGTGAACTCGGAAATCGCCCTGACCTGTTAGTTCCTCTCGAGCTCTTGGTTGCTTAATTCAACTCAACGTTAAACTGTTGTAGAAATGACATTATTTACAATTACATTATTTCCTGTCCAGTATCACCTAAATGAGGATGAAGTTCCCTTCTGAGCCTGGTTCCTCTCAAGGTTTCAATGTCATCTCAGGGAGTTTTTCCTTTCCACCGTCGTCTCCGGCTTGCTCATTAGGCGAAACTGTTAGAGATAAACAGATTTTAAACTTTAAACATTTTTTTTATTTTTATTCTGTTTCTATACTTCTGTAAAGCTGCTTTGTGACAGTGTGAATTGTTCTAGAGGTGGGAGTAAGTCACACATTTGCAAGTCACAAGTAAGTCTCAAGTCATGAAAGTCAAGTCAAAGTCAAGTTGAGTCTTTTTTTAATATTTGTCAAGCAAGTCTCAAGTCTCAAATTTGCGACTTAAGTCGGACTCGAGTCAAGTCATATAATTTGAGTCCCCCATCTCTGCAGCATTTAACTCAAGTCTGTGTCAAGTCTCAAGTTATGATTGTCAAGTTAAAGTCAAGTCGAATCTTTTTTTAATATTTGTCAAGCAAGTCTCACTCACTCACTGACTCATTTTCTACTGCTTATCCGAACTACCTCGGGTCACGGGGAGCCTGTGCCTATCTCAGGCGTCATCGGGCATCAAGGCAGGATACACCCTGAACGGAGTGCCAAACCATCGCAGGACACACACACACTCTCATTCACTCACACACTCACACTACGGACAATTTTCCAGAGATGCCAATCAACCTACCATGCATGTCTTTGGACTGGGGGAGGAAACCCCCGAGGCACGGGGAGAACATGCAAACTCCACACACACAAGGCGGAGGTGGGAATCGAACCCCCAACCCTCGAGGTGTGAGGCGAACGTGCTAACCACTAAGCCCCCTCAAGCAAGTCTCAGGTCTCAAATTTGCGACATATGACTCGAGTCCCCATCATTGTTCAAAATAAACAAAACAAATTGAACTGAACTGAAATTTTTAAATGAGGAAATAATAATAATAATAATAATAATAATAATAATAATAATAATAATAATAATAATAATTATTATTATTATTATTATTATTATTATTATTATTATTAAGAATTTAAGTATTTTTCAACGTGTAGATGATATGACATGTTCAAACGTGTTCCATGATCGCAACAGTACAAACCAGGAGGTACAATCTGGCAACCCTGTTCAGGAGGCACTCTGCTGCTGTCTCTGAAGCGGCGCTTTAGCTCAGCAGAGACACACTACAGAGACGCTGAGTGTGATGTGAGACACATTTTAGCGACTCCACAATATTCGCATGGACGCTACAGGATTAATACGAACTGCAACACTACTGTGGATACATTTTTTTTATACCACAATACTGACATTTTTTTTGTTTGTTCTTCTCATCACGTTACCAGACAGAGGAAGTTTTGTACGAGGACAAGCGGCTCGCGCATCATTCGGTTTTTATCTCCATGCATAATTCTATTATTTCTATTTATTTTTTTTTTCTGAGTCAGGTGTCTTAGTAAGTGTGCATTTCATTTCATTTTTCATTTTTTTCCAGGAAAAAAAAAAAAAAAATGAGTGTGTCAGATCTGCATCAGGTTTAGTAGCGGTGTGTGTGTGTGTGTGTGTGTGTGCGCGCGCGCTGCTTAAGTAGTTCATCTCCTAGTGAAAAATCCTAGTAAAATGAATGGAGCCATTAAAGAAAGACGGATATCTTCACAATCCGTGAGGACAAATCAGGGATTTTTTTGAACTTTCTTTGTTTGTGTTTTTTTTTAAATTTTTTTTATTAATTACCGGAGATACCTGGTGAAGGGGATCAAACATCATGAACAGCGTCACGGAGCTTGAAGATGGACCGCAGCACAAGACTCAGGTGAAATGAGACACAGCCATTTTTACACACTCATTGTTCTCATTTAAACAGCATCATTCCTTCCTTCCTTCCTTCCTTCCTTCCCTCAGCTCACAGTGACAGGTGGAATCTGTCAGCATGATGACTAAACAGGCTGAACTTCCATCCTTTCCTCGTGCTCTAGGAAATAGCCATGACTCTATAATACTATATTATAGACTACTATGGTATCTGTTTCTTTTAATTTCAATGAATTATGTTTTAAACATTGCCTACTTGTCTTTTCAGGGGAAAGTTTAGCTTATGCAAGCTAAAAGAAGTGTTCGCCGTGTGACGTCACGGACTCATTTACATATTCACTCATCGTCATAGTCGTTTGAATATGCAAATGTGCTCCGTTAACATTGAATGACAACACGGTTACAACAGAACAGCATTGATTGTTATCAGAACAGAAAGGAATACATTCTGGCTGCATGATTTCTGACCCCGTGTACTTCAGGTTTCAACGGTTTCCTCCGATGCTAATTAGGTGGAACGATGACTGTTAATTTTTCCCTCTGTGAACAGGAAAAGGACTTCCATCTGATCCAGGTGTATTCTCAGTATTCCCAGGACAGGCTCCGGAGCTGTTTAGTGGCTTTGACCTGAATAAAAAAGATTACCCAAGACAAATGAATGCATATTTCACCAACAGTGCAGACGTCATATTTCAGATTATATCTGCAGAGTAACGGATTTTCTCTGGAAAACGAACACACAAATAACGGCTCACTTTTCAATAAGTGTCAAACATCAGATCTATTTTATACGCAAGGCAAAGGATGTGGGGAGCAGAATCAGCAGTTAGACTAGACATAATCATGTTTCTAGGACATGCCATCAGGGTTGTATTAGTGTCTGAAATATCCCACACCGTGCACGCCTCATACAGTAGTTTCAGTATTGGTTCTATGTGTCCTCATTATTGATAACGCTTGCTGGGGAATATCGTTTTGCATTTGCCAGAGCTCTTGTCAGTGTTTATTGCAGCCGTCTCTTTGACAGAGTGTTCGAGCTGAGGATGCATTTTCTCTGCATATTGACGAATAGGAATCGTGTCTTGGCATTGTTTTTTACGGAATAGAGAGGGCCGTGCTCAATTCTTCAAGAAGATGAATGAATCGTTACACCCCTGTGTTTCTCTAAAGATCATTATATAAACTACGCTATTTAGAATGCTGTTTTTGGTTTGGTGACTATCCTTCTCCATAACCCTACCCGCTTTTCACTATTCTGTTTAACCCTACCAGCTTTTCCATATCTTTCCCCCCATAACCCTACAGTGTTTTCACTATTCTGTTTTATAACCCTACCCACTTTTCACTATCTTTCCCCATAACCCTACGGTGTTTTCACTATTCTGTTTTATAACCCTACCCGCTTTTCACTATCCTTCCCCATAACCCTACCCTGTTTTGACAGTACTTCCCCATTACCCTACCCTGCCCCATAACCCTACCCTGTTTTGACTATTCTGTTTTATAACCCTACCCTGTTTTGACTCTACTTCCCCATAACCCTGCCCTGTTTTGACTGTACTTCCACGTAACCCTTCCCTGTTTTGACTGTACTTTCCCATAACCCTACCCTGTTTTGACTGCACTTCCCCCGTAACCCTGCCCTGTTTTGACTGTACTTCCACGTAACCCTTCCCTGTTTTGACTGTACTTTCCCATAACCCTGCCCTGTTTTGACTGTACTTCCACGTAACCCTTCCCTGTTTTGACTGTACTTTCCCATAACCCTACCCTGTTTTGACTGTACTTCCCCCGTAAATCTGCCCTGTTTTGACTGTATTTCCCCTGTAACCCTACCCTGTTTTGACTGTACTTGCCTTATCCAGAGCGACTTACATTTTTATCTCACTGAGCAATTGAGGGTTAAGGGCCTTGTTCAGGAGCCCAGCAGTGGCAGCTTGGTGGACGTAGGAATCAAACTCACAACCTTCCAATTGGTAGCCCTTCACGTTCGAGGAGTAAGTGAGGGATGATGTTTCATTGCTAAATGCGTACGTGAAGTGTGGGAACGTCTGTTTGTTCTTTTTCACTCACTGTAAAGTGGTGAAACGTAAAGATGAATTGCAGATGTGTATTATGTAAGTTCTTCTAGATGTCATTTTAATTGATGTATCAATATGTATATATCTATATATACAGTATATATATATATATATATATATATATATATATATATATATATATATATATATCTATATATACACACACACAGGTGCTGGTCATATAATTAGAATATCATCAAAAAGTTGATTTATTTCACTAATTGCATTCAAAAAGTGAAACTTGTATATTATATTCATTCATTACGCACAAACTGATATATTTCACATGTTTATTTCTTTTAATTTTGATGATTATAACTGACAACTAAGGAAAATCCCAAATTCACTATATCAGAAAATTAGAATATTACTTAAGACCAATACAGAGAAAGGATTTTTAGAAATCTGGGCCAACTGAAAAGTATGAACATGAAAAGTATGAGCATGTACAGCACTCAATACCTAGTTGGGGCTCCTTTTGCCTGAATTACTGCAGCAATGCGGCGTGGCATGGAGTCGATGCTGCCTGCTACTGACCAACTTTATGGAGATGCAGATTTCATTTTCCAACAGGACTTGGCACCTGCACAAAGTGCCAAAGCTACCAGTACCTGGTTTAAGGACCATGGGATCCCTGTTCTTAACTGGTATTGTGAAGAGGAAGATGCGATATGCCAGACCCAACAATGCAGAAGAGCTGAAGGTCACTATCAGAGCAACCTGGGCTCTCATAACACCTGAGCAGTGCCACAGACTGATCGACTCCATGCCACGCCGCATTGCTGCAGTACCTAGTGCCCCAACTAGGTATTGAGTGCTGTACATGCTCATACTTTTCATGTTCATACTTTTCAGTTGGCCCAGATTTCTAAAAATACTTTCTTTGTATTGGTCTTAAGTAATATTCTAATTATCTGAGATACTGAAGATACTAATTATCTGAGATACTTTGGGATTTTTTTTAGTTGTCAGTTATAATCATCATAATTATAAGAAATAAACATGTGAAATATATCAGTCTGCGTGTAATGAATGAATATAATATACAAGTTTTACTTTTTGAATGGAATTAGTGAAATAAATCAACTTTTTGATGATATTCTAATTATATGACCAGCACCTGTATGTATGTATATATATATATATATATATATATATATATATATATATATATATATATATATATATATATATATATATAAACTAGCATTTACTCACCTGTATTTCAAATGCTAATGCCATACAATACAACACACCCCGCTTTGTGCTGGCTCTTGTAGGATGCACCGTTAGTTATTTCAGGGCTTGCTAATTAATCAGTGTGATTTCATCTGTCTGCCTGGTGTTTATTAATAAACTCCTCTCCCACAGGAGACAAACGGACTCTCATGGGATCAATAACACTTACCTGCAGTGGAGAAGTAGAACAGAAGGGCTTAGCATTTGATGAATCTTTACTTCCGTCAGTTAGGAATTTCCAGTTAAGTGTGAAGGGACAAACACTACTCTGATGGCATTTTACAGGGAATATATATCCAGCTGTGGTATGTCACAGGGTTTCAGTACAGACACACCACTTTTTTTGGTCAGGAACAAAGAGGTTGATGAAAACACTTTAACGAAATTAACTCGGGTATAAAAACCATCAAATAACTCCTACTACTGTTAGTCACTGTGTGGTGAAAATAAATATGTTGGATAGAACTTGCTGATTTTATGTCAAGGGTTTGCAAACAAAACCTGCTTCTAGCACAACATTACTTAATACTGACAAGTAGATTTCTGGGTAATCAAAATATAGGACTGAACAGCATATCGCGTCTTTTACTTACCAATTGAGTAGTGAATACATGCGTAAACTGTCCATCACTTGATATGAGCATGAAGACACACAGCTTTGTTCTTATCATTAATCCTATTTTGCTTAAAGCTTCAATAAGTGATTTTTAAGGACATTTTGACTAAGCTTTCTAGTCTCCTGTCAGAAGAGTGTCTGTGCCTTCTGGTTTCTCTATAACATGACAATTTGTGTTTTGTCTTATTCACTTCAAGTGAGAGAAAACTGAGAGACTGATAAAGGAATCAGCTAAAATCTGCTATAATGTAAGTGATAACAGGAACTACATTCCTTCATGGATGGTCCATAACATTCATTCATTCATTCATTTTCTACCGCTTATCCGAACTACCTCGGGTCACGGGGAGCCTGTGCCTATCTCAGGCGTCATCGGGCATCAAGGCAGGATACACCCTGGACGGAGTGCCAACCCATCACAGGGCACACACACACTCTCATTCGGTCCATAACATTTAACGGTTAAAATGTGCACTGTGTTATGCTGGAATTTTGATTAAGTCAAGCAGTTTGTTTAATGAATTCAGTCAATGCAGGTGTTGCTAAGTTTCTTGGTCTGGATTCAAGCATGTAACAGCTAGCATGGAACAAAAGTACTGCAATTGTCCTTCATTATCTTTCCTTCCTGTTGGTACAGCGCTTGTACACGTATTTGGAAGCAAGGCCTTTTCAGAGTACTATGTCTGAGAATTAGACTATTGGTTTACATTAAACACTTAAATCATTAGACACATATGGAGAAAATGGTTAATGGTAACAATTTTACCAGTTTACATCAGGAAGTGTGTTTTATCAGCTAAAAAATTGGTTAATTAAAGAAAAACAACCTCTTTTGTTGGTTAAGTTTGGTACAAGAACTTGCCAAGAAGTGCTAATATCACTTCCATCAGCTTAAATTGTGGCAGCTATTAGAGTTTAGAAATTGAACCAGCAGTGTGAATTGCTCCTGAGGCGAAACAGCTTTTGCTGTAATGAAGTGGCTTTTAAAGCTCAGGCTGAAGACAATCACTGTGCTTTCTATTCATCAGCCACCTAGTATGAACCACAACTAATGCTTTGAGGTTAACTCAATCTCCAGCTTTGTGGAAGTAAAAGTATTACTTTTGTTTTTTTTTGACCTAGCAGAATCTTATAAGTTGTGTGAAAACTTCTAGGGAATAGTTTTCCAGAAACCCCAAACTAAATGCCAATTAAAAATCCCATCGTGCAGTAATAGTAAGCTTGATTGCGTGGCGGGGAATCATGAGGCATGGGCTCTGTTTCCTGGCATGTTCTAATGTGTTATATTGTGAAAATCGATCTTTTTTTTTCCCTGCACGTGTTTTTGACAAGTTTTGCGTTTTTTTTTTTGTTTGTTTTTTTTTTACACCGTAAGGAGTTCCAGCATCACAGCTTCACTTTCACATCAACTGTAGAGCTTGGATATGTTTGGATATTCCTCAGCTCCTAAGCTTTAGCTAGTTAATCAGATGGGAAAATAGACAGCTAATCATTAACCCATCAAGTGTGCTAATACAAAAAAAAACAAGGAACATCCACTTTTTGTTATCGGTTAAAGAGCTGAACTTTGTCGATTTGCTGAGTGAGTATGTGAGGTGGATTCAAGTCCAAAAGTATACTTTCTTCATTTTTGCTGTTATGATCACCTCCGGTAAGGTTTTCTACTAGATGGCTTTTCAGGCTTTTCCACTTTGGAGTTTAGCTGTGTAGGTTTTGTGTTCATTTAGCTACAGCGCATTAGTGAGGTCTGGCAGCCACTGTTGTTGGCCAGAGAGTTCTAGCACATAGTCTTCCATTTCATCCCAAAAGCTCCATGTAGACATGGTTTGCAAGGTTCAGGTGAAAGAACTCAAATAGTAATGCACTTGAGCCTTGACCTAAACCCCACTTCTGTTGAGGTCAGGGCTCAAGTGCAGGCTAATTGAGTTCTTTCACATGAACCATGCAAACCATGTCTACATGGAGCTTGCTTTGTGCACAAAGGCATTGTCTTGCTGGAACATGATTGAGCTAGACCCCATTGTTCTATTGAAGGAAAATCTTAAAATTACTTCAAGTTTAACAGATGAATTATGAACCCAGTCTACTGGGGAAATGACTAGAGATGCTGAAGTCTTCAATGAGCATTTATATGAACTTTGATTGGCCATCGCTCTGCCACAGACAATAGGATACATACTGTAGAATATGATGCAATGAATGTCTGAAAGAAGTGTTGTACTGTAAATGTATTTGTCTGTAGGCCTGTATATCTTACCAACGATGGTCATTTGCAATACATATCGATACGGATATCCATAAACCCATACTGAGTGTCTTGATGAAAGGAAAACCTAATGGCAAAGTAGAAGCTAGAGAAACTTTTTTTTTCCCTTTGTGGGTCGGATTGTTTCTATACCAAAGAAAGCAAGATGCTATCATTCCTGGCCATTGAATTCGAGCCTGTTACAGCATTGGTCTTTCATGATTTTTTGGATCAGTTTGCGAAGCAAAAAGCCAAGAAGAAGCCAAATGCTGAGGTGAAGAAGCCAATTGCCTCTGGTAAGACATTTACAGTAAGTAAGGCCAAAACTACTCAAATTCTCAGAATGGATGTATAATATAGTAGTGTGCATTTTATCTTGCATGTGTTGGTTTGCAGGATGGTCAGGGCTTTCAGCACAAATCGCTGGATCCGTAACATGAATCTCAAGCTTCACTGTATCCTCAGAGTGATGAGTCCTAAATTAGGACTGCCTGCAAAATTAAGTCTCGTGGTCTTGGTTTTCGGTTGACTGATTCTTGAACAGTGTGAAATCTGGTTAGGTCTATAGCAGAAGGATGGATTTTGCTTCTCCGTTGCTGTATGTTAAATATCCATCGTCGGAGTGTGATGAACAAGAGGGCAAAGAAAATCTAAACACACTGAACACTTTATGTTATTGCTGTTAAAGGCAGGGGTGCACGATATTTGAAAAATTCTTCAGAAAACTGAGTCGGGCTGACTAACAAAACAAACGTGTAGCCAATTAGCAGAAAGGGGTGTGTCTTGTCAATATGCGGCAGAGAGAGTGTTCAGTGCGCATGTCTGACATTAGCTGAAAGCGATTGATGGCGGATACCTGCCATTACAGGTACCTCTGCCTCAGGTTCTAGGTGTTGAACGTCGTCTTTCGCGAGAAACGGAGCTAAACCTTTCACGGTACAACACACAGTACTACAAAAACACATTTGTGTTACCATAGTATTACTCATTGAGTTAATTTATTGATAAAAATATCCCCTCGGCCAGCTGCCCCAGCAGGTTCCGCCATAATAGTTGCCTGGGTTACGTATGTATGTGTGGGGCGGAGCTATCAAAACAAGGCTGACACCCATTTGGGTTAGGGGTGTGTTTGTTTTGGTGATTTCAAATGTAAACTTTGGCTTTCAAACATTGTGCACTCCACCTTTAAATAGTTATTTGATTTTGTGTTTATTTCTACATTTCTTTTTTGTGTACTCCAGGAGGGACTGAAATAATGTCAGCTGTTGGGCAAATTCCAAGATTATACCCACGTTATCGCTTCTATAGTAGAATCCACACAAATTGGTTAAAGAAAGTGTGTAGATTTGTTGATACAGTGATATTTTATGTGTGAAGACATTCATTGAAGGTTTTTAGAAGGAGTCTGGTGTGTCAGTGATATGAATAAGAGTTAAATGTGTCATTTTTCAGGCAGAAGAGTTGTGAAGATGGTGGATTATACAAATGTTTTCTAGCATGACTTAACCAGAGACTGGTAATAACCGGAACAAACTGGTTGCATGGACATTCCACAATGTTAAACATAACTATAATGGGATTTTTTAATTTTTTAAAAATTTTTTTTTTTCACCAAATTGGAATCACTGACAAACTGCTGTGGCACTTGGGGTCCACTTATCTACTTCTCTGTAGTCCTCTCCATGCCTGGCCACAATCACTTTGCCCCTTATTGCCCCTTTTTTTTTCTTAAATGGTATAATCTTTTCCTTACTCAACCAGTATAATCTAAAAATATATGTTAAAATAGTATTTGTTGAAGTCTCTGAGTCAGCGACGTAGCCAATTAATATCGCTTTAGATCTTAACAAGTATAAATATACTCTACTGAGTAAAATTGAATTTGTCCCCAAACCTGATAGAAGTGCTGTTCCTGAAAACCGGATACCTGATCCTAAATTCCAATTTTCCAGAGTTCCAATTTTAAGCTGCTTTATTTATCCAGACCCAGAACCTTTCCCGAAGGACACTCACTGAAAGCATCTGTCTTTCAGGACCAATCAATGTGAGCTCGAGAGGGTGTTGGATCTGATTTCCATCTGTAAGCACCACTTTATCTCTCATGCAATGATGGGGAACAGCGTGTGGTTCCTTCTAGAGCGAACGCAATAGTGGAGAACAGGCATGTCTAAACCGGCGTCTTCATTACAGTGTGCCACATGTGTGTGTGTGTGCTGTACACCACAGGGGACCATAAACACAGCTGGAACCTACTCTACAGCAGTTCGCCCTCTGTAATACGGCTTAGTCTGTCGGCTCTGAAGGATTTGCTCATTAGGGCATTTATATACCGCTATACCGCTTACACACAAGATAACTTTTACAGACTGCATAGATTTTCTGCAACGGATCTTATACCAGAATGAGATGAGAGTTAACCTTAATTCAGACTTGTTATCTGGCTGTCTATCTTTTGGAGTGAAGATTATGAAGATTTATGAGTATATCCTGCAAATACAGTATGTTGCAGCAATTCTGGCAGGAAAGCAGGTGGTTAGTTAGTTGACTATAGTTAGAACAAGTTAGAAGAATTTAAAGAATAATCCAACATTAATCCTGGCACATATAATAATAATAATAATAATTCATTCATTCATTCATTCATTCATTTTCTACCACTTATCCGAACTACCTCGGGTCACGGGGATCCTGTGCCTATCTCAGGCGTCATCGGGCATCAAGGCAGGATACACCCTGGACGGAGTGCCAACCCATCGCAGGGCACACACACACTCTCATTCACTCACCCACTCACTCACACACTACGGACAATTTTCCAGAGATGCCAGTCAACCTACCATGCATGTCTTTGGACCGGGGTAGGAAACCGGAGTACCCGGAGGAAACCCCCGCGGCACGGGGAGAACATGCAAACTCCACACACACAAGGTGGAGGCGGGAATCGAACCCCCAACCCTGGAGGTGTGAGGCGAACATGCTAACCACTAGGCCACCATGCCCCCAATAATAATAATAATAATAATAATAATAATAATAATAATAATAATATACAATGCCAGTAACTATCGAATAATACATTTTAGCGATCCTGTGAACATGGAGGATACAGCTTTCTTTAGTGCAGTACAACAGGAAGCACATGCATGGTTTGGCTCCACATGTTCATATCACTTTATATCCATGTAGAATATCGCTCTGACTGATTCAGATTTTAAAGCATTTCTGTTTTAATTGGAGTGATATCTTTTAGCATGGCTCCGCACCCATTCATCAGGCATGGGCCACACTGGATATTTTGATCAGCATGATGACGTCACAAAATCATGTGTTTTGACCTTTAGATTCACAGGACAACATCGATGGCAGATTTTGAGACAGTGGTAATCAATGGTTGGCCATTGGGGAACAATGCTGATCAGTGATTAGTCATCATGAACTATTGTGATTAGCGTTTGATCCTTGTAAATAATTCTGATCAGTAATTGGTCATTGGGAATAATGCTGATTTTTGATTGGTGTGTAGTGTTTTTTTTGTTGGGAATAATGATGATCAGTGATTGGAACAGTGATTGGTTGTTGGAAATTATACTGATTAGTGAATAATTTGTTTGCAACAAGTGGTTATTAGTAATGAATTGTTTTCAGATTTTGTTTTGCTATTTTTTTTTTTAACTGGCTGCCAAATCTAACGATATTGGGAGCGAGTTAGTAACACTGCTAGAAATCGGCTTCTTAATTTTCCACCTGATACATTTGCTCTTCATCACTAGCATGTCATTTTTGTAGTGCACATGAAGTCATAAATAAACATGACAGAAGTCGGTACACTTATAGCCACTTACCGGATGCTTATTTTGCTATTCGATGAAGCATTACTTTTACAATGAAAGGCCCATTTGCAAAATTACTGTTTTACTGGACCAGGAGGTGGAAAGCAGTAAAAAGTTAAAGGGTAATAATATCCACACATTATTCCTGTAGTCATCAAACCAGGGCCAGTGGTTTCATGAAATCTATTATTGAACTCATTCATATAATAAGACTCCTTGACACAAATGTAAATAAAGGAGAAACTACATTCCAAAAAAAACATTTTGAAAAGCACAACTCTTTGTCTTCACCTCTCACTAATCTCTAAAGCTGAATCTAGGTTTCATCAGTTATGACGTGCCTTTTACTGTTAGTATGTCATACAATCTGCGTGACGTCTCGATTCCACCTTGGCTCGTCTTTGCCGACATCACGTAAAGGAGGTACAAACGGCACCGATCTCACCGATACATTGACGTCCGAAGATTTGTACACTGAACACATTAGAGTTAAAAGGGTGGAGTGAAGAAAGCTGCTCAAACAGGAAGCTTGTTTCGAACCTCAGAGTGACTTTGACATCTGCCATCTGGGACTGTGGACACCAAGATAGAAATCAGGTGTGGACAAACCAATTAGTGCCAGCATTCAACAGCCATAACAAATTGTCATTTTATCAGCCTGGGACATAATAGTCCAAATCTAGCATCCTAATCAAGGACAGAGAGAGAAAGTGAGAGAGAGAGAGCGAGAGAGCTGCCTCTATATCACTCACTCCATTTTGCCTCTGTCAAATGTTAAATGCTCATAACAATTTTCTTGGAAAATGAGGTAAATCTCTCGAGGCATCCACTTTATTTTAGAAATGCAATCAGGAAAAAAAAGGTCCTAAATGGATTTCCAAGTGGTTGTTTTCTTTTAACCAGTGTCCAAAGGCAAGACAACCTGCATTTTAGTCATGTACAAAGACAGTTACACAAGAACACACACCCACTCACACACACACACATGCACAATACACAAGATGATCTCGTAGGGTCTCAGTGGAGCCAATAAATTCATCACTGAGAAATATGAATGTGTGTGTGTGTGTGTGTGTGTGTGTGTGTGGGTGTGCCTTGCTAAACCAACAAAGCTCACTTTGTTGCATGATGTACAGTATTTTGCTATTTATATGAATTTCTATGAAGTTACTAGAAGCATTTCTGCCTCTAAAGCAGCCGCTAGCTCAGCCAATCATTAGAAATGCTGCATTCATGCAGGTTTGTAAGAATCTAAGGCCACGTTCACACTGCAGGTAAAAGTGGCCCAAATCTGATTTTTTTGATCAGACTTCTTCAGGAGTAATGTGAACACTCAAATCTAACCCAGATCTGATTTTTTCAAATCAGATTCAGACCACTTCCAATATGTGGTCCTGAATCGGACCCAAATCTGATTTTTTCCAATGTGGCCGCAGTGTGAACAACCAAGGCGGATTTGATGCGACTTTTACCTCAATCTACATCGACATTCGTCACAATTATGCGCCGGCAAGTACGCACACAAACGTGACTACGCCTACAGAATGGATCAAATAATCAAAAATTGCCCTCGACATCCGAAAATTTTCAAAACACTGCGTCTCTGTGCTGCCATTACACAAACATTTAGAAAGAAAAGCGAAAATGCTTACTTCCTCCATAACCTCGCCAACTTTAGCGCAACGGCGTGCTGCGTGTGACGTGTTATTGTTCGTTTGCGCATGCGGATCAGTTCGAAACAGCAAACAGTTCACACTGGTATTTGATATAGGCCACATTTTAAAAGGTAATGTGAACAGCCAAACAAAATAATCAGATCTGAGCAAAATATCCGAATTGAGCATTAAGACTTGCAGTGTGAACGGGGCCTAATTTGCAATTCTCAGACACACAGTCATGTTCGTTACACACTTTTCTGGTATGAACCGTTAATTTCAAGCGTGAACGACATGCCTATAATCAGTAACTTTCAAAAAAGCTTGCATGTATATGGACTGGAATATATAATTTCAAAAAATAAAATTTATGCCCATGTTTACATCGAGTTTCTTTGTCACATCACACTCCGAAGTGGTGGATAATGGCTCATGTATAAAATAGGCATTCAAGATTTTGTGGTTTCAGAAGTAAAGCTCTTTTTACCGTTCTTGCTAGGGGCAATATATTCATAGAAAATTTGAGTTTTTTTTTTAGACAAATACTTCTTTTAAAGTAGATGTTTGCTTTCTAAGATGCCCCAAAATATGTTGTCTTCCTCCAGTAAAATGTATGCTACATCTGAAAAGAGGTAATCTGATGTTCATTTAACTTGTTACTCTGGAACACTTTGGAGAGTTTGACCTTGTCATGTAGGAATTACCACTTTCTATCATTTAGCCTCAGTGATGATGCATCTGATGGGTTTTCTCAAGTAGTCAAGCATTTTATTCTGCATTGAAGCATTGAACGAGCTACAGTTAATCCAATGTTCTGCCACTTTGCTTCTTATTACTACACACTGCAAACGATAAGGAAATGATGTATTTATAAAGCATATTCTGACACCCCAGATAATCCATTGCAACTGTCCATATTGTGTAATTACAGTATATAATCCATGTTACAAGGTGTGGTCCATGTGCCTTTTTGTTTGGAGAGTGGACCTCTGGGTAACGTAGGGATGAGTGGTCGTACATAGGAGCCGTCATAATCCAGGCTGACAGATTTCAAAGATTTGGTCTTTGCCCAGGTCTAATTTACAGAGCAACTGGAGCCTGACATTCTTTTTATTTTTTCACTTTTTTTTTGCTGTGGTTTTTGAGCACTGTTGTGTTTGGATGACGCTTCACTCTCTGTCAAGAGTTGCAGAGCTCGTTCAGTATTTATAGCACATCTGATGCATTTCGCAGATTAAGATTTCAGCTTTTATCAGCGCAGTGCCATGCTACCTGCCAGATGCTGTTATCATATCAGTGTGCAGTAGAGCTTGGTTTTCAAGAACGCGAGAGGTCACTCCTCAAGAATGGAGTTGTACTGTAGCTATAATTACAGCACTACTTTGCAATGCTTTTTGACCTGCTCTTGTAAACTCGATGTCATGTAAATTTGTAAACCGGGACGATGAAAACACCTGCTGCATATGTTACCACTCCCATCAGCTTGTACAGGTCTGGAAAAGCAGCTGTGTTTGTGCGTGCTAAAGACCTGATAAGAAAAATAGGACATCGTTCTAAGATTAACATGTTGTCCAGAAAGCTCTATACTTCAGGTGTTTGTGTGACTGGGAGATTAAAAAAATGGTTGACGTCATATCATTTGGATCCACAGCCATTATCCAGGAAAATGTTAGTGCTAGCGTTCAAACAAAATACAGCAACGTTTTAGACATATCATATTCATAATTCTTGTTTCATAATTCTGTTTGTTCGTTTGTTCGTTTTCTTTTTACGAGTCTATCGTTGGTTGGTACTGTTAGCTTGATTCTACGAAGGTACACATTAAATATTTAGTTTTACACACACACACACACAAACTTTGTATGTTAATTTAGAATGCACATACCATACATTCCACAAGAATGACAGAAAAGTGTTTGGAGCTACTACTCCATAAATGCCTTGTGGCAAAAGTCACTATTGTATCCTGAGCCTTAGTGTGTTTGCTTAGTTTTGGCCATTCCACCTATATCCTCCTTAAGGGCGATGATTCCTCGATGATGCTGATAGTGGAGAAGCGTTTATCAGATAGAGCAAAAGAACCCATTTGGCAATTCCTGATAATGACAAGGACAATACCGGATTGAGAAATTGTATACCAACCCCAAAATATTCAATTATCAGCAGTCCTGTGGCTGGAAATGACAATGATAACAGGCTCGATAATGGAAAATAAATTTGTTAGAGTGTAAACATTTACATATATGGTGGACAAACAGCAAGAACCATCTCAGAATTATGGCTTGTAGAGTTTTTCACAGAATATGTTTTGTCTACATTGCAAAGTATTTATTGTTTTTGTTAGTCCCGCACCTGCACCTGTTCTGTCAAGTTTTTACCTCACTGTGTTCACCTATTGTGTGATCTTTGATTAGGTTGTCTGTTCATACCACGCGCTACTCTGTGAGAACGGCCCTCACGTTTTTATTATATCTTTTCATGTGACAACACTGAAGAAATGACACTGTTCTACAATGTAAAGTAGTGAGTGTACAGCTTGTATAACAGTGTAAATTTGCTGTCCCCTCAAAATAACTCAACACACATCCATTTATGTCTAAGTAATTTATTTAGTAATTTATGTCTTACTGTAGTCTTAGAGATATAGCAGCGCATGCGTACGAACCGCCTATGAATCAATCGAAACCCCTACGAATCAATTGAATCACGATGTAATCATCACATGACGTTCAAAACATCTTGACACACATCACTCCTGAACATTTCTACTGTTTTACTTTCAAAGCATAAAGTGAAACTTAAACAAATGAGTGAAGTCACAGGGCTTCGAAGCTTTTGTGATTGTAATCTGTTTGCTTTACGATTTTTATTTATTTATTTTTTTGCTGAATTACTTTAAAGCTTTACCACATGCTTGAGGGTTAAGAAGAAGACCATTTTCCTCCAACTCCTGAAAGAATTTTGTGATAAACTAATCTCTCCAAGCATCACCAGAACAACCCTAAATGGTTAATAATTGGACCTTTTATGAGACTTAATGAGATTTAACGCTCATGTGGGAGCTTAGATTTACTATCCTGCTGCATTTGGATCATAATTTGAAGAGTACTGTAGGATATCACGAACAGAAGATAATGTTCAGTGGGAAACTTAGCAATCATTTACCAATAATTCAAGCTCACTATAAAATGGGAAAAGAATTGAGGAAACGATTCAGTATCGGAGGTACAAAGATAGCTAAGGCTCTTTACCAAATCTATCCATCTCCTCGATCTTTTTTTTTTCTTTTTAAAGTGCACCATGCTTTATTTCACTTTACATCAAAGCCAAGGTGAGGTCAATCTGTGACTCGGGGCTTCTCTCAGCAACTCTCCTCTCTTTGTGAACCTGATACCTTACCTTCACCTCTCTGAATAAGTAATCATGGCCACCATGGCTTAGTCTTCACTCAGGTGTCAGTGCATTTGACCTTCACTCTGCCTCAGCTCTTCCTGCTTTCTGTTTCATTTCATATTGTTTTAACTTTCCTTCTGGCACGTAAAGGTTCTTAAGAAGTTCAAACAGAAAAAAATGATGATGTGTCAAAAGTAAGGACCGTAAATGGTTGTGCATCTAGTCACAGGATCCGACTTAACAGAAAGAAAATATATAAAGTGTGTAAGGTCTTTTAATCATCAGTGCTTTTCTTTTGAATGCAGTTTAGAGTTTGTTAATAAACCTCATAAGACGCTTCATCTATTCCATAGAGGTCCCTTTTGGACTACCCTCACTTTCACAGATACTCAAGTTACCCTTACAAGGCTCTTTAGCTCATATACTGTATCTGTTTACTGTTTCTTTTTTTTTAAGAATGGTAACGCCATGTGGGGTTTGAGATCCATGAAATAAAAAGGTGAACGGCGGCATATATGGAGTACAATGTGACCTCAGTATGAATAAATCTGTTCCTGGATGGCATCAGACTTAAAAGCATCATGAAAAGCTTTCAGACACGACTAGGACAAAGTTTTGTAGACAGACAGACAGACAGACAGACAGACAGACGGACGCATGACCCAGACAGTATAGGCCATAAAACACCTTTAAAATTGTCATTGAAAACCATTATAATATTTAAAAAGCACATTTTTTTTTGTCAGGATGTGTAAAAGTAACTCTTGATGTAAAGAAGATATAAAAGCAAGTAAGGGAACAAGTATGTAGTTACTAATTAATATAATCTTTAGGAAGCTTAAAAAGACCTAGACCAAGCAAAACAGAAGCAGCCAGTCTGTTTTTAAAGGCTATGGTTTACCAAGCAGCAATGGCATATGCTTCTTAATGAATATAAGCATCTCTGCATGTTGTGAATGCAGTCTGTTCCTCTTTTCATCTAATATGTGCATTGCCTGTCAACACTCATACAACAAGCACAAAGGAAGACAAGGCATTTCTGACAGAAACTGCTTCTATTCCTTTTCCAGAGACCCAATGGGACTGTGCTCCTTTTGAGTTGATGATGAATGTAGCTCAGCTGCTGTTGACACTTTCCTGTTCTAATCATTGCTTTTATCTGCACTCAAGCACATTTCCTCACAGATGCAATACTTGCAGGCTGAGTTCCTGCATGTAATAATTGCTGCAATTTAAATACTCACAACTGGACATTATGGGATGGCTGTAATATCAAACACCTTTTTACTCAAAGCCCAACGCATGACGACACACAACTCGATTTCTCAACTTCTGAACAATATGAAGAAAGGAACATGGTATAATGAGACCATTTTATTTCCTATATCTGGACAGATTTGCTTCTAGAGGAAGCCAGATGAAACCTTCAACCAACAGGGTCTGCTAGAGATCCATAATGATGTGGGCAGCTCTCTCATGGTACTCATTACGTCCAGTGATTGCTTTGTAGGATCACATAACAGTCAACAAATATGAGGCAATTTTGCGGAACCGGGTGCACATTATACAAACTCTTTTTTTTTGTAATGATGTTTCTATATTCAGTGAAAATAATGCAACTATTCGTACTGATAAAATTGTTTATTTCATACTAAGATGATGGTACTTAACAGTACCTTCCATGGAAATCATCAGGTTTTAGCATCATTGAACCTTTATGAGAATTTCTAAGGGTAAAAATAAGTAATATTTTTTGCCCCTCCTAACCACCACTAGGGGCCATCACCTGGTTAACATGCCACAACTTATCAACAAAGTCGCAATGACCACATAATGACCACATAAGTATGAATACATAAGTATTTAATATCAATACCATATACAGGTGCATCTCAATAAATTAGAATGTCATGGAAAAGTTCATTTATTTCAGTGATTCAACTCAAATAGTGAAACTCGTGTATTATATAAATTCAGTACACACAGACTAAAGTGATTTAAGTCTTTGGTATTTTTAATTGTGATGATTTTGACTCATATTTAACAAAAACCCAATGATTTAAATCTCAAAAAAGTATGGTGACATGCCAATCAGCTAATCAACTCAAACCACCTGAAAAGGTTTCCTAAAGCCACGTTCACACTGCAAGTCTTAATGCTCAATTCGGATATTTTGCTCAGATCTGATTTTTTTGTTTGGCTGTTCACATTACCTTTTAAAATGTGGCCTATATCAGATACCAGTGTGAACTGTTTGCTGTTTCGAACTGACCCGCATGCGCAAACAAACAATAACAATGACGTCACACGCAGCACGCCGTTGCGCTAAAAAGTTGGCGAGGTTATGGAGGAAGTATTGTATCATCTGGTGCAAGCAAACATATCATGTAATGCTATAATGTGATGTATTCAATGCAAGCATTATGAGCTGGTTCACGTAACCACTTTATATAACACTCTTAACACACATGTTACCAGTCACGTTTGTGTCACGTTTTCGCCCAGCGCAAAAAAAAGAAAAAAAGGTTTCGCCGGCGCAAAAGAAAAAAAGATAAAAAAAAGGTTTCGCCGGCGCAAAATTGTGACGAATGTCGATGTAGATTGACGTAAAAGTCGCATCAAATCAGCCTCGGCTGTTCACACTGCGGCCACATTGGAAAAGATCAGATTTGGGTCTGATTCAGGACCACATATGGAAGTGATTTGAGTGTTCACACTACTCCTGAAGAAGTCTGACCTGGTCACTTGACCCCAAAAAAATCGGATTTGGGCCACTTTTACCTGCAGTGTGAACGTGGCCTTAGCCATCTATATGGTCTCTCAGTTTGGTTTACTAGGCTACACAATCATGGGGTAGACTGCTGATCTGACAGTTGTCCAGAAGACAATCATTGACACACTTCACAAGGAGGGTTAGCCACAAACATTCATTGCAAAATAAGCTGGCTGTTCATAGAGTAATGTATCCAAGCATGTTAACAAAATGTTGAGTGGAAGAAAAAGATTCAGAACCAATCTAAATTCAGGTCATGAAAATGTGAAGACTTTTGATGTAAATAGATGAATGTTTCCACTCCAATTGAGGATCGGTGACAGAAAGCCAAGACCAATTCTTGACATGTAGCGTAGTGACCAAAACCAATTCTTGACATGTCTCTGTCAAGGGATTTCAGAATTTAATGTACAGTAAGACCAGATAACTGTACTGATCATCACGGTGGTGATTGCAATAGCTGATTTTACTGCATGTTAGGGTCTAAGATTTGTCAAAGTAGTTTTACTATATATATATATAAATATATATATATATATATATATATATATATATATATATATATATATATATATATATATTTATTTTACTGGTAAAGTTTGGGAGCCCCTGCTGCAAGGAACGATGCTGTGAATCTGTTATATGTACCAACAAAACAAAAACATAGTGGAAGAGAAACTGCTGAGGATGCTGCAGGGCATTGAGAGATGAGTTCTGCAGATCTGTCCAAAGTAAAGAAATAAATAAACAAACAAACAAATAAAGAAACAACATCACAGAAAACCGGGGCCTCAGTCTACCGTTGTGGCCGTTTCTTTCTCCCTGAGCCTCAGCGTTTGTCATCAAATCTTTTTCTCTTCATTTGTGACAAGCTGCGATTGTTTGTGTATGTACACACAGAGAAAAGAGTTGTCAACTCCAGACACTTAGCTGAACCGGAAAGGATTGAGCTGCAGCACTTGTATTAGTATCATCGCTAGTTCTCTCACATACTTTCGCCCTGAGGGGATTTCCCCTGGCTGGAGGAGCTGCACAGACAAAGTATCTTGTGTAGTTTATTATTGGAGCCATGCTCTCACAGGCCCAGAGCAATCACAGAAATCAGCTTATGGCCTTCCCCGAAGTCACTACTAAACCCACCCGAGCTCATCTACTAGTGTGCACCTGCAGCACGTTTTACACACCCCACTATACAGATTTGTACGTATATAGAAGCATCTCAATAATCCATTTAATCTCATAGCTTTAATTTATATAGCAGTTAAATTTTGCATATAGAGCATTTTCAAAATAGCATTTAAACGTGCAATAATCATGTACGGAAATTATGTTGTTTACAGTGTGCCTTTATGCAATCTTTGGATCTCAAGCAATAAACCTGGCTTTATCTTGCTCTTTCTTTAACAGAGGAGGAGCTGTAGTTACCTCCTGTGCACCATCCTGCTCTTCATTGCTGTGCTACTGGCTCTCACCGTAACAGGCACCATCCTCTTAATGAACCACTCCCAGGCATCCTCAGGCCCTGATGCTCCGCCTGTCATCACTACCAATCAAGATGAAGGCAACGCACTGGTGACAGTGGAGAGAGGAGATGGCTCCCGCATTAACATCTTCATCGAGCCCAACTGCCCCGACTACAACAGCAACTTCTTGCGACTGGAGGGGGTTCAGACGTCACTGCTGCACTCGCTCAGCCACCATGACACAGACCTGAAGTCCGTTAAAGGACAGGAGCGAGGTCTTCTCGTCCAACTGGCCGAGGAGATCGCTAAGCTGTCAGCCCACATTAATCAGCTGAAGTCGGAGTACAACGTGCTGAGGCAGGGCCAGAGCAGCATCAGCCAGGAGATCAGCATGCTGCAGACCGAGCAGGCCAGGCTCATCCAGGTGAGAACCTTGTAGACTAAGAGTTGATATAATGAGGGAAATGGAGCAAAGCCAGAAAGTGTGCTATCACACATTGAGCTGTTCGAGTTTATTAATAGCACGTACTTAGATTAAGTAGCTATCCAACTGTGCTCATTTTCTCATACTTAAAAAATGCTTAGAGACCAACATCTAATACTATGTAAATGATGCTCTAATGAATAAACAATGCAAATCTGGACATATCTCACAATTAATTACTGCACCTTCCTACCATACCAACATCGTAAACATAAATCGCTGAAATGAAAGAGCATTTGAAGTTTCTGATGTAGAATATAATGATTTGAGTCATCATTTAAGTATCACTTGAGTCTGGCAAGTGATTTAGGAGGATATTTGAATGTTTTAAATATTATTTATTATATTACTTTTGGGTATATAAATATATTATTCAATTAATGTGTTCCTACTGAGTTTAAGGGATTTCTCCTATTTTTTTAAAAATTTTATCGACTCTTCAGCTACAGTACACAAATACTTGTTATTTTGGTGGTTCTTAAGTGCAAGGTGATGATTTTGAGAGCAAAAATATAACCTGTAAAAGTGTTATTTCAGGTTTGGCACTAGACACTGCTGACAGGCTGAACGGCAGATGGGACCAGCTGCCCGACCATTTAGATCAGCGTTTTATGAATTCAGCCAGTGAACTAGGCACATGCCTTCATTAGATTCCCTCAGACATGTAATAAACACCAGGTTCTCTCAGCTATCCACCTGGATGAACTTTCGCCCTTAAACCCTTGCAGTGTGCACGGTTAGTGTTTGTCATGTTCTCTTAGGTTAGTTTTATAATAAGCTGTAGATCCTCGTCTGAAGGACAGCTGAGCTCTATGTTTCACACACAATGTTTTTTTTTTGGCTTGGAAATAAAAAGCGGTCACAGGTTCAAGCGGCATGAAGGAAAGTCAGGATGCAATACATGAGAAAAATGTACATTTTTAGAGTATTTACAGCTCTAACTGTAGGGAGTCGTAATACAATGCTCTACACTACGCAATATTTGAACCTGTAGCATAACTCAACTTGACTCCTGGATGTCCAAACAGTTGAGTTACTGCCAGATCATTTTTTTTTTAATTCCAGTCAAAATTCATTTTTGTCTGTTACATTATACATATTAATTTTTTCTTTACCCTGTCAAGTTTCTTAATCCAGTCGTTCTCAATTCTTTGTTTTTGCTTCACACCTCTATGGTTGAGGGTGTCACGAGCGCGGGGTAAAAACGGACCCAAATGCAGGACAGCTTAACAAAAAACAGGATTTATTAACAAAAAAAACATTAAACAGGACACAGACAAACCAGACGAAGACAACAGAGGATTCCGCGCTGCACAAGGCAACGCGGCTCAACTAAATAGTACAAATAATTATTCAGACATAAGGGACAGGTGTGCAGAGGCGGGGAGGAAAAGACAAGGGCGGGGAAGACATGTGAACACAGAACATAAACAAAAGGCACATGGCCAAAGTCCGGGCAGAGTCCTGACAGAGGGTTTAATTCTTGTCTCGTGGTTAGGGTTTCCACTTGGTACTCTAGTTTCCTCTCCTGTCTCACAGCATGAGTGTTAGTCTTATTGACATCTTTAAATTGTCTGTAGTGTGTTAATGAGTGTAAGTGTGTGCAACCTTGTGTTTGGCACCTCGGGCAGGGTGTCCCATGCCTTGCGCCTCAAGTACCCTGGGATAGACTCCAGGTTCCCTTGCAACCCTGTGCAGGAAAAGTGGTGTAGAAGATGGATGAATGTATGGAAGGATGGATGAATGTACTTCTAGCATATTTGTATCTTTGACATAGAGACATTTGACATATGTCAGCTATCAAACTCACAGAAGAAGTAAACAAAACAGGTGTGTTTTTGGAGTAGAGCTGCATGCTAATTAGATTTTTTTTTCTGGCTAGGCAAACCTTTTTTTTAAAGCCACCTCCTACTTTTGCCATAACTCCAGACTACTCCATGATCTAAAACTTTATAAACTGTCCAAAAAGACCAGAAGAGCAAAAACTCCTCCTCAACTTTCTGTTGCCTCATCCTTCCCTCTTCTCATGCTTCTGTCAGCATCCTTTGAACACTGAATCTCCAGATCCTTATATCCACTGTTGCTAGGTTGGGCTTTAGAAGCTTCACTCTGACCTGGCTTTTTCATCAAATCTTTAAGATCGATCCTTCCCCGTAGCATGCCGAGGTTTCGTTTCATCACCTCACAGCTTTACTTCAGGAGTTCCTCAGGGTTCAGGTCTTGGTCCACTCTTGTTTTTATACATACTAAATCACTGGGTAGAGTTAACAGACTTCTTGGCTTCTCCTACCTCAGAACTGTTACTTAGCTTGCAGAGTCCAAATCTTAGCAAAATCAATACTTCAGTTTGATTCAGTTGCTCTTTGGTTTGGTTGGTTTCGCACAGTATATAATTAAAAACAAAAATATTCTTCTTCTTTTAAAATAAAATGCTCCAAACCCAAACTGAACAGCTTGATTTGTCTACTTGATGCAGTTGAATTCGTTCAGCATTGTATCACATTCTCACTGCAATTGATCCATGCCACATTTACTACAGCTTCTGGGACCACCTTGCTCAGATGCTCTCGGATCGGTTCTTTGTGGACTGATTCTGAGTGAACCTAAATGAACCACACCGAAGTGGAGACTGTATGAGGGTTCGATTCAAACCAATTAATCACTGTATATATATGAATGCCCGGTATGATAAGACTTGCTTTCAGACATCACTTCACGGATGAAAACAGTTCACCAGAATCTGAACCTTGAAAAACTGATACGATCCACCTACCAGCTAAGAAACTTTTTATCTCGTACTTCTCAGTAACCACCAACACAGGTGAGGACACAGGTGCAGGTGGGCTTTGTTAAGTCCAGAGACAAATCAAAAACTGGTGGATCCAAAAAAAAGGACTGAATCAGGCTATGGGCACAAAAGTCAGTCAAAGTTAAGACAGACTCGAAGAATACAGGCTTACTAAAGAAAAGTACAGAGGCTAGTTAAAACTCTTTATTCAATTTGCGTTTAATTAGTTAGCTTAAAAATGCTGGACAGTGCACACCTACAAGCAACAACATTCACGCTCACTACATGGACACAAGTGATAACAGTAACACTCGCTAAACACCCATGAGGAACAACAGGAGCATTTGCTACACATCCACAAGAGAGAAACTTCAAGTGACTTGTCTTCTGCTGGTATGAACATAGGGTTACAACAATATAAATTTGGTTCCTCTTTTTCTGAGTCAAAACATTTCTAAGAAACTGAATGTTTGTATCATGGCAATCACACAATTAACCAGCACTGAGATGATTTACAGTATTCACCTAGATACAGGAAATCAACTTACATTAATGATCCTGGCATCTGTATGGGATGCACTTATTTCCAGGGATTTCAGAACAGCGTAACAGATATTGCATCATCGGGTAGGCGTGGCCTATTTGATCATCTAACCCTAACCCTAACCATAAACATAGTTTTTGGTTGTTTATTTGTTTTCTAAAATAAATCTACCTGTTTGACTGTTTGTCCTAGACCTCCGGAAACACGCCCACTTTACGTCGTGGTAACGAAACCCCTGGAATTTAGTGAATGCCGCATCGGTATAGCAAAGAAGAAAAAAGAAAAATATTGTTTCGATAGTTAAAGTCCTTTTCCTTTAAATAGGTGTATGTTCAGGGGGGGCACGGTGGCTTAGTGGTCAGCACGTTCGCCTCACACCTCCAGGGTCGGGGTTCGATTCCCGCCTCCGCCTTGTGTGTGTGGAGTTTGCATGTTCTCCCCGTGCCTTGGGGGTTTCCTCCGGGTACTCCAGTCTCCTCCCCTGGTCCAAAGACATGCATGGTAGGTTGATTGGCATCTCTGGAAAATTGTCCGTAGTGTGTGATTGTGTGAGTGAATGAGTGTGTGTGTGTGCCCTGCGATGGGTTGGCACTCCGTCCAGGGTGTATCCTGCCTTGATGCCCGATGACGCCTGAGATAGGCACAGGCTCCCCGTGACCCGAGGTAGTACGGATAAGCGGTAGAAAATGAGAGAGAGTGAGTGAGGTGTATGTTCATACCTATAGACAACTGCTATCAAAATGATGGAAAATGCTGAGTATGTGTTTTGAAATTCTATACAGCACAGACAGATTAAATGGCCAGATATTACAAAGCTTGGTCTGGGTCCATCCTGCAATTCATGGCATGGGTTCTTCAAGATGTTAAAAACATTGTGGTTTGTGGTTCATGTTAACATGGTTGCATCATGCAGTTCCCGCAGATTTTCCGGGTGCACTTTGATGCTGCTGCGTATCTCCCGTTGCACCGCATCCCAACGGTGTTCTATTGGATTCTGTCCAAATGGATTCAAATTGGATTCACTGGAAAAACACTGACCTCATTGTCATGTTTATTAAATCAGTTTGAGCCGAGCTTTGCTTTGTGACACGGTGCATTATCATGCTGAAGGTAGTCATTAGAAGGTGGATATAATTGTGGCTATAAAGGGATCCACATAATCAGCAACAATACTCAACAATACGCCGTGGCATTTAAGCCAAAAAGAAAACATTCCTCACACCATTACACAAGTTCCACCAGCCTGGACTGTTGACACAAGGTAGGTTTTGTCCATGGATTTGGTGCCAAATTCTCAACCTGCCATCTGTATTCCTTAGCAATTCCTGAATATTTCAGGATCTTCTAGGTTTTCAACACCCAACAGTCTCTAGAGTGTGTTGACAGGAAGGCCATTGTAACCGAACTAAAGCCACTCTTTACAAACATTGTGAGAAGAAAAGCATATCAAATGGGTTGCAAGAGCAGAAGGCCACATTCAGTTCCACTCCTGTCAGCCAAGCAGAGGAGTTTAAGACGGAAAGGAAGATGAAGTAAAAAGTCCAAACAACATTTTTCCAACCTTTGGCTATCCAGTTTTTGTGAACCTGAGCCCACTGTAGCATCAGATTCCTCTTGGCTGACTGCAGTGGACATAATTTACAAATGATTAGCACTGCACTTGAAAACATTAATTCAGCTTAATGAAAATGTCAGGAATTTTCAAGTTAGAGGTTAGCTTTCATATAGAGCCCAATGTTTGGGAAGCTCAACTTGAGCAAAGCAGAGATTTAATTTGAGATCTATCCTGTAAGACTGCTTCATGTTAGTTAATTACAGTACGAGAGCAGCTTCGTTAGAACGAACAGCATAGGTTTCCCCTGCCGAGCCCAACACCGTGCATCCCTCTATCACCTGGTGAGAAACCTTTAATTCTACGACTCCACCCTCTTGCCCTTTAGTTGGTGAACCGGAAAGAATTTAGATGACTGATTCATTGGAAAGGTGCACGCTGAAATGTATCCATGCTGTCACTTTGTCTGAACTCTCGACAAAGCCGGATCTTTCATCTGATCCATCTTACACTCACAAAGCTTCTAAATTAAAAAAAGAAATTTGGTTCTACCTTTTTTTGTTGCTCTACCAGCAGTCACAACTAAACTGAAATGTTCATACCGAATCCGATTTCTGAAACTACTGTAACCATGGAGCCTAAAACTGCGTAGTTGATGATCTCCAGAAACATTTGAACATTTGCATTTTGTTAAAAATGTTTAAAGATCAAGTACAAACCCAAACACATCATTAAACCAGGGTTACTTTTTTTCAGGCTCCTTATTATTTTGTTTTCTGTATTTTTGGAGGATGTTAAATTTTTTGCACCTTACTTTCTTTTTTTTATCAGTATTCATATCTGAAAAAAAAAAACAAAACACATTTCTGTTCATCTTGAATAATGTATTCATATTTGATAACATCACTGGTACAGGAGCACAATAAGTTCATGGGCTTTAAGGACTAAAGCTATGATGGTCATGCCTTGCTGAAAAAAAAAATCCTGCTTATGTTTCTTGATCTCAGTAATGATTTCAAATGTCATCTATTAATCCTGAAAATTTTCTGTTTAAAATGACATTTGGTAATAAGAGTAAGCCCTAATAGACTGTAGAGTTCACATCAGAGTCTTACACTCACTCATGCTGAAAGTTTGAAAGTTTTGAATGATTTATTCCATTTCCTCCGTTGCTGTTGGGTTCATTAATCTTTCCTTCTCCAGCAAGCATCAGCCTTTTATTTATTTTTTTTTAGTTATTTTTTTTTTGTAAGTGGTTGCTTTGTTCCACACTCAGATGCCCACTATGTTAGGATGATTATTGATGATATGGAAGTCTGCAGGAAAATAGCGCTGAATTTGCCGATGATTAATGGATACAACTCGGTCAGCAAGCCAACGTATTTTAAATAATGTTCACACAGCAGGCATCAGCGTCCTGCTCCGTGCAGCTGATAGTCCATTTACAGAGCAGACTGGGCAGCAGAAATCAAAGCAGGCTTTATCTACTCGCCGAGCACCGGCAGAGAGCTGAGACCTGAATTCTAAGTGAAATGTCTGAATCCTGCTCCAGTTTTTCATGCAGAACTTAAAGACCCAGATCACAGTATGAGCATGATGCTTCCTTCAGGTTAAGCTCTGAATTTCCTAACAGAACTAGGTGAGTTGGTTCTGCAATAAACAATCATTTGGAACAATGTAGATCTCAAGTAAAATCCATATCTAAAACTTCTTAACTTATTTTCTGAACCATTTCTAGCTTCCTTGTTTAATAACCGTTGATATTCTGATTTTTTAGAATATTAACGAGTAGGTGTTTGCTGATAACAGAACGATCTCATCTCATAGTCTGTTTTTTTTTATTGTAAATCAAGTGCCCCTTTTCCACCGAGGCAGTTTGAGTGCTGGTTCGGAGCCAGAGCCTAATTTAGAATCAGTTCTTTCTTTTTCGACACCCAAAGCACTGGCTCTGAACCAGGAAAAGTGGTTCTTATGTAGCACCAAAACGTTGCTGTTCTAGACTTGTGTCAGGGGGTGGGGGCGGGGCTACTGTTAGCGCATTTGATAATGTACCTTAAGTATACTAATGTTTAATACACTTTTACTTTATACACTTTTTGCAACATTATCAATTATCAGCCCACATGATAGTAAGTAGCTACATGCTAAGGCTAACTTTTTCTGTGTTAATGATAAAATAATGTTATGTACTTTCTCGATTACAACCTCCATTTATACAAATTACATGGAGCACCACATACACGTTGGACACGCTGCGTTTGGATGCCAATTTAGGTTCACAAAGCCATGAGCATTAACAGTAAAGCAACATCCGCCATTGTTGATGTTGTGTTTGTGTTTGCAGCTGCTGCGCTAACGTTGCTGTGTAACGTGACATGTACTGTATACAGTGACGTCAGACTCGGCGCTGTGATGGCTCTCTAACCGATGGAAAGGAAACCGGTTCTTAGAAGGTTCGCCAGTGGAACCAACTTTGAACCAGCACTAGCTCTGAACCAGCACCCGGTTCTTGTTAGTAGAAAAGGGGTAATTTACTTTAATTAGCTTAGTTTGGGAGGTAATGGTAAGAAAACAGACATGTTTCTTAGCAGAGTCACTTCACTGCTCCATACCATCATATCTGTACAATTTAATCCTCATGAATACTTTAATAACCATTTAAAATCCCTAAACCTGCTCTGCACAGACATACTGGTTTATTGTTCTTTTAAAGGTCCTGTCTAAACAACACAGTCTGATCCTGATCCTGAGTACACAGGAAAAAATACCCAAAATGGCATGTATATATTGTACATAATATAAAAACTTGGATGTATAGTGAGGTGTATATATCGCACATTTTATAAAGTGACAAGAACTGTATGTGTGGACCATATATGGTTGCCACAAAGTTTGATTCCCACAGTCTAGACTTTTTTTTGTATGCCAGACTATTAAGATTCCGCTTCACTGATCTTCACTGATCAGCTGGCCCAAATCTTTTTCATCATGACAATGCTGTCTTCACAAAGTAAGGTCCATGAAGACATCGTTTGCCAAGTCTGATGTGGGAAAAACTCCAATGGCCCAAGACCTGACCTCAACCCCACTGAACAACTTTAGTTAAATTGGAACGTATCACTGCCTGACCTACAGTAACTAAAGCTCCTACGGCTGAATTGCAACCAGTCCCTACAGCCGTGCTCTAAAATCTAGTGAAATGCATTTCCAGAAGAGGGTATTACCTATTGGGGGTCTAAACCTGAATTGGGATATTAACAAGTACATATGGGTGTAATGGTCAGGTGACCATGACAATGACTATCAACATTTAATTCACAATTTGTTTAATCTGCTGTTCCTGCCCACGACGCAGCTCTCCCCAATCAACCTGCGGATGTGGTAGCCTAGTGATTAAGGAGTTGGAATACTGATCAGAAGTCTGTGAGTTCACTGCCCAGGTCCACCAAGCTGCAACTGCTGGGCCCTTGAGGAAGGCCCTTAACCCTCAAATGCTCAGTTGTATAAAAAATGAGATAAGAATATAAGTTGCTCTGGATAAGGGCGTCTGCCAAACTCTGTAAATGTTGGAGGTTTACACATGCGCCCTTTGAGACACCTTTGGAAAAATGTATTATCTGCCCTCTTCCACAGCAATGCCCATAACTGACCAGTGTAATTCTGATTGACAAGGATGACATAATAATGCCATACCTCCTTTACAGAGGGCACAGCCAATAGGTTGCCAGGAGCATCATGGGAATTTGAACATGCAATCTCTTGATGATAGACTGAATCCTTTTCTGTTGGGAGCATGCATGAAAGATAACTGTACTCTATTGTAGTGTGTGTTGGGTGATGTACAACCTGTTTGAAGTCTGTATGGAGGCGCAGTCTTCAAAAGGTGAAGACACACATGTTTGTCATGTATTTTTTATCATCGACTTCTTTTTCATGTATGACACATAAGAGCGGTTGCTTTGGAAACCTGCAATGCGATACCGTGCGATATGTGTATATGCGGCGAGTCTTGAGCGCTGGTGTTCCAAAAGTATGCTCACTTCACTAATGGCATTACAACACTCCAACCAAGGCACACACATACACACACTCACAGAGTACTGCACATTTGTTGTGTCTTAGTTTTGTTTATCTCCGCGAGACTCATCAGAGATGATCTTTCATACGTTGAGGTTGCTAACTGGAGGCTGAGGGATTTACACAGGCATTGAGGCAAAGCTGAATCACAGAGTCTGATGTTTAGCAGTAAAATGCTAAAAAATGCTTTAGGCTACATCATTTAGAGTCAGAATTTAAAGCAGCAGTAAAATTTTGCCACACTTTTGAGTTTACTTTTAAAAGTTGCTGTGAAAGTAAACACCTTCACTGCTGCCATTATCTAACACTGCAGAAATAAATTCAGAACTGCATGAGCACGGGCTTTTAAAATGGGTCCCCAGTGACTTATTGGTATTTTATAATAAAAAAAAAAAAGGTTATGTATTGGGTGGAAAAAAAAAATTGTATAAGTTTCTATATAAAACTTTTTTCTATTTTTCAGTAGGTTATATTTAGATTTCTCTGTAAAAAAACTCTGATGCCTGTCATGCCGCAGGCTCTGAAATTAAAAAAAAAAATACATGGAGAACCATACTGAACTAGTCAGAGGAGGCGTGTCTACCAATTTGTCACTCAATGCCTTTGGATGGTTTAGCTTTGGCGCGAACACTGAAGGGCATGACGGTGTTTGACTTTTAGATGAGTTTCAAAATGTCATGCAGTGTGTAGCACTGCTGTCTTACAGCTCCAGGCTTTCCATTTCGATCCTGAGCTCGACTTACTATTCTGTTTGTGTGAGTTTTACATGTTTTCAACTGTGTCCGTGACCGTTTCCTCAAGTTTCTCTGGTTTCCTTCCACCTCCCAATGTAAAGTGACAACCATAAATTGCCTCTAGGTTTGAAATTAAGTGTGTGAGTGTGTGTGCGTACGTGGAGCCTTTCAATGGGCTGGCATCAATCCCTCGTTATTCTCACTTTGCACCAAGTAATCGCCTCCAGATTGACTGCAACTCTGCCCATAAAACTCGAGGTTATTCTAGGTGAATGAACTAATGGAAACAGCTATGAGAACTTTTACTATGATTTTATGTTATATTTTCCAGACCAATATGATTAACCTCAGGGAGCCCAGGTAGAAATGTTCACCAATGCACCAGGAAAAGTAAAAATCTGGTAGGATAATGGGAACTGTTTAGTAAAAGTGGTGATATTTAAATACACACTGTTCCATTTCATTAGTCCGAGAGCTACTAACCTGTTTTTTCATTGTGTCCACTGGCTGGACTGTTATTACAGTGCCTAGTAATGATGGGTATTAGTAAAGACAGGGTACTAATAGGGAATATGTTGTACCTGCCTTAGTAAACTGTGATTGGCTTTGTTTATTTTTCTGATCATCATTAAAGAGGAAAAAAGTTTCTGTTTGGGTTCAGAGTCGTTTAGTTAAGTCCTTAAATTGTTGTTGGTTAAAGAGAGTAAAAAGTCTTTACTCTCTCGGAAAGAAACGAACCAGTTTTAAGAACACATGTATGTGGAAGAGGGCAGACAGTCAGTCCTCAAGGCGCTCTGTGACGAACCATGAGCCGCAAATCATTAAGGGGCTTTTTACACCTGGTCACTTCATGCGTTTTCTGTGACCGGGTGGAAAAAAAAAAGGCCAGGTCTAAATGCCCTCCGAAACGTTTTCGAGGCGGATATAAATCCAATCGTTCAAACCACTACAGGAGGTGGTCTGGGACGCATTTCAGATGAAACTGAACAGGTGTAAATGAATGTGGTTGTTCAAGCCACATACGTCAGTGCTATACTCCTCCCAAACGATAGTACATCACTCGCAGGTGATCTTTCACCCAGGTGTCTTGTTGGGTCTTAAAATGCGCTGCTGCCGTCAGCGAAAATGCCGCAAACAATAAATGCTGTTTTTTGTAGCATATTTGTAACAAGTTTTTTCATCTTTTTTTTGATTGCATTCTGAAAACCGCATAAACCAAAGCGTGTTCCATTTCAATTACCCCGCAAATGAGGTAAAGTATATTTGCATTTTGGGCGGGAGTAGAAAGATCGGATCGATATCCGATTCGCCAAGACGCATTTATGTGTCCTAATGTAAATGGAACAGTTTTAACAAATCAGATAGCTATCGGATCAGAGAAAACACATGAAGTGACCAGGTGTAAAAAGGCCCTAAGATGCATTGGCAGGGTTCAGGTGTCTCAGAGGAACCACTTTCTTGGTGCTAGTTGTCCAGTTTGCTAGTTTTGAGAATTAGCTATGACTAAATATTCAGGAGATAGATAACTACTAGAGGAGCAACTAAATTCAATTTGATCAATACTTTCACGTAAACAAACAAGTAAACAAATTCGTTCAATTAAATACAAATAGTTGTTTCCTCACATTTGCTGTGAGCTACGCTTAATCGCGCTATGGACACGTCCACCAAGATCTATTATTTTACCTTTTTTTAACATGTTGCAAGGATCAAAGATTTAATGTTAGATCTTAAACACTTTAACAGATAAGTAAGCAGATTGAGATGTCGCAATGGCGGATGCACACGTCTCGGAGAAACCACATGCCAGGTGATGAGCTGTCGTGTTCATGGTGAGAGCCCTAAAAATTCTGGAGATAGGTACATTGGGGCAGAAGTAAGTAAAGTAATTGAGTAAATCAGATTCAGAAACACTTTATTAATCCCCAGGGTGTAACTGGGTTCTTTACCCCAAGTCACTAAAATATGAATACAAAAATAGAATTCTGTATAAAAATAAAGAAGATATAAGACTTATTTATAGCTACACTAAGGTAATAGAATAGAATAGAACAGGGCATAGAAGCCTTTATTATCGCCACATATACATTACAGCACAGTAGAATTCTTTTCTTCACATACCCCAACTGAGTAGGTTGGGGCCAGAGTGCAGGGGCAGCTATGATACAGCTATGATACAGCTGCCACTGCTGGGCCTTGAACCCCGATCCTCCGATCAACAACCAAGAGCCTAATATATACGAACAATATAAATAACACTAAGATTTAAATAACTGTACAGGTAAAGGTGTATTGTTGCACAGTGAGAGATGTTGTTGTATTGATATGTTGTTGTACACAGTGTATATGTTGTTGTACTACAGTCTGATGGACAGGTAGGAAGAAGTTCCTGTGACGCCCTGTGGAGCTCCTTCGTTGAACGAGTCTGCGACTCAACATACTCTGGTATCCATCCAGGAAATCATGGAGCAGGTGGAAGATGATGTCAGAGATGACCGTTAGCTTAGACGTCATCCTTCTTCTTTCTGACACTACAAATTTGTCTCTCTTTGTTTAGAATTTTATTTAGTATTTTGTTTAACTGTCTACACATCCTCCTCTTTTGTTTCACTGTCTGTAACATGCTGCAGGAGTCAGAGGTTTAATATTAGATACACAATTGAAAGATTGTATGATATGGTGGTGTGAAAAGAATTATTATTTGCACCTGACGGCTTCTTTTTTCGTCTGTTTGTTTTCTCACTCTAGCTGTTGTCAGAGACTCAGATCAACATGATGAAGGTTGTAAACTCTCTCCACGACATGCTTGACGCAGTGCATAAGGACGCAGGCGGCGAGAGGGGGCTCCTGAAGGCGGATCTGCTTCAGAAGGCTCCGGTTCGCAGCGGCGTCCGGCCCAGAGGATGCGCCAGAGGAGACGGTAATGCAAATGCCTTATTCCCTCGCTATCTTAAAGTGGACAGTTGGCCGTAATGAGCCTCAGTGCTCTGCACAGCTTGCAGACTTCCCTCAGGCTGGTCCTTTCTCACTGCAGGCTCTCTGAGTGACTGATGCCATTCGGAGGCAGCATGTGAAAGATGACACGTCCTGTCTGCCATTTTAAGATGATAAATGATAACGTTAGGCGCTTTTTTCTTTCTTTTCTCACAGGCTCCCATCCCAGAGACTGCAGTGATATCTACGCCAGTGGACAGAGGGAAGATGGGATCTATTCGGTGTTTCCTATTCACTTCCCGTCAGGTTTCCAGGTTTACTGTGACATGAGCACTGACGGAGGAGGCTGGACGGTGAGTCTCCGGTTAAACACCTTTTATTCAGCACATTAATCCTTGATCATTTACGTTTTTGCCCCATGCTCCATGCTTAATGGACTGGGACTTATAGAATTGACCATTTTAAGGGCTTTTCATACTGCCTTTAATCCTGGGTTATTGTTGTTATAAACCCTGCTTTTAACCTGGGGAAACTTGAGAAACTTGTAATTCAGGTGCTGTGTTTGCACTGATTTTACCTGGGGTTATGAAACTCTGCTCCGAATTAGACTTAGCATCACTTTTCTTTTGGTGTTAACCCCATATTGCGTTGCCAGATGTGTACAGTGTGAATGTTAGACATCATCATACATCAACTGAACAGTTTGAGCCTCATGTCACATGGTTTGTACAGTCACAAACACTCATCCCGAAGGACTTTGAAGAAAAGTGCTTTTAAGTCTCAATAAATACCAATAAATACTCAATAAATGAATAAATGCTTCACTAGGTTACAGACTTAAGACACCAGCATGTGTATATTTTTTAAAAAAAACACACGTAAAACAAACAGGGAATATAAGAGCTAAGAGTTTAAGTGCTTCAGGAAGAGGTAGGTCTTCACCCGTCGTATCAAGATAGCCAGACTCAGCTGTTCAGACATCTAGAGCAAGTTTACTCCACCACCTTGGTGCCAGGACAGAAAAAAAAGCATTGCTGTATACTGTACCTACCTCTTACCCTGAGAGACTCGAATGGGGGACTCGAGTCATATGACTTGACTCGAGTCAGACTTAAGTCTCAAATTTGAGACTTGCTTGACAAATATTAAAAAAAGACTCGACTTGATTTTGACTTGACATTCATGACTTGAGACTTGACTCTGACTTGAGTTAAATGACTCAGAGATGGGGGACTCGACTTGACTCGAGACAGACTTAAGTCGCAAATTTGAGACTTGAGACTTGCTTGACAAATATTAAAAAACGACTTGACTTTGACTTGACTTTCATGACTTGAGACTTACTTGTGACTTGCACATGTGTGACTCTACTGAGAAATATTGGGACCAGTCGAGCAGTGACAGTGGATCAGAGGGTGTGAGGTGCAGAGCGAGGAATGACAAGAGCTTTGAAGTAACACAAGTCTATGATGGTAAACGACACAATTCCATGTTCCAGTCTGAGTGACGCATGTAGAAATTTGCATGGTAACTCTACGGCTCGATCAGCTGCTGTGCCCTGCGTAAGCTCACGCAAACTTCTCTTTCACATTTATATAAATGGTACTACTAGTGCTATATTTACATTGCTTCCTTTAAAGCAATTACACTCGCCGCTGTGTGAAAGAGAAGTCACACACAAGCGCAAGTGTTTGTGTTAAAGCTGACAAGCTTCCAAGAGGCAATTTACGTCCCTGTTTTGTTTTCTTTCGTACTGCTTTATTTGTAGCACACACAGCAGATTCATGTGGTTGATGAGCAGGACTGAAAACAGACTGTGGGGCAGAATCAAGTCCAGTTTTGTACCCAAAGTGTGTAATTTCAGCCTCCAGCATCTCTTTCTGAACTGCACATTCATAAGCATCTAAAATTTTAAAGTGTTTATCTTCAATCACTAATTCTGTGTCAGGTTATAAAACAAAGAGAAAAACCGAAAGCCAACAGAGTCCTGACTCGTTTTATATAAGACTTTACACGGATCGAAAATGTCCGATTCCCGTTTCACTGTGCTGTAATGCGTATGTGACAAAATGAGTAGGTGCAGCGATCACCAACAGGAGCGAAGACAGCCCAGCACATCGATCTGTGGCAAAGAGCATACACTGCTTCTCCTTCACCTCATATGATACCATGCATTTGTTCGCTGGTGAATTTTATTCACAAACCTCAAATTTTCCGTCTAGAGCGTTTCGGGTTAGCGGCAAGGAAACCGATTTGGAACGCTAGTCGTACCGCTTGCTGATAACCGTTATCACTACGGCAACCAGTAGCAGGAACGCCTACTGGCGACTTCATAGCAAAGCGACCGTATGCTGTATGTGTGAACGTAGCATTAGTCAGAGAAGTAGCCAGAGGTGAAACTCCGAAGGAGCCGAAGGAATCTACAGCTCAGATGACAGAAGCTGTTCATAGCATGAAGTCATAGTCAAGGAGAACTCAAAGAAATCGTGAAAGACATTTAATTCATATCAACCTACATGTCATGTGTATAGCATTTGGCATTCACTAAATTCCAGGGGTTTCGTTACCACGACGTAAAGTGGGCGTGTTTCTGGAGGGTTTGGAAAAACGCCCTCTTTCAAAAAAAGAGCATACCTATGATGGATAATGAAGGACAAAACAGTCATACGGGTAGATTTTATATTTTATATCTATTATGCTTTATTATCTTACAGTTAAGCTATTTTCGAAAACAAATAAACAACCAAAAACTACGGTTAGGGTTAGGGTTAGATTATCAAATAGGCCACGCCTACAGTACCTGATCAATATCTGTTACGCTGTTCTGAAATCCCTGGAAATAAGTGCATCCTGTATAGCATTTCTGATGGAGAATGAAAAACTTTCTAGTGCATGCTGAAACATTTGCATTTGATGGAACAGTATATAATATTTATTAAAAAAAAAATAATATAGTATATAATATTTAAAAAAAATAAATAAATAAATAAATAAATAAATAACTAAAAATAAATAATAAAGTATGACTACATTACTACATCCTAATAACAAGCTTGATTACCACGTGTCTGCCCCGATCTTCTCGTGTGTTCACACGGTGTTTGGGTTGAGATCATTAAAATAACGCATCCTTCTGGATTACCATATCACTGTAACACGTTTTGCTAGTTTGGATGTTAAATACCACATGATTACAATTAGAATATAAACAGAACAAAAGGATTATGAACCATTAATAGGTACAGATCTAATTAAAGCACGGTTACATTACTCTCCTCTCCTCATCCGCTGTTCACGCTAGTACAGTAAGTGGCAAAGCCAGAGGTGGCAATTAATTTCATGCGAAACCTTGCTCTCACGCTGGCAGTGACGTGATGTGACAAAGCAGCTGGAAGTTATTCAGTTGCAGTGTTAGTTTTAGGGAGGGCTAAAATTTATGCAAATGATAAGCAACGTGGCTCCTAGCGAGGATCAGGAACAGCAGTACATGTCTTCATTGATGTTTGGTGTTTTCACCTTTCTATTTGTGTCCATCAAACATTTTAATCCCATTATATCTTTTGGCTAATTAATACCACTAATAGGGGGCACGGTGGCTTAGTGGTTAGCACGTTCGCCTCACACCTCCAGGGTCGGGGTTCGATTCCCGCCTCCACCTTGTGTGTGTGGAGTTTGCATGTTCTCCCCGTGCCTCGGGGGTTTCCTCCGGGTACTCCGGTTTCCTCCCCCGGTCCAAAGACATGCATGGTAGGTTGATTGGCATCTCTGGAAAATTGTCCCTAGTGTGTGATTGTGTGTGTGTGTGTGTGTGTGTGTGCCCTGCGATGGGTTGGCACTCCATCCAGGGTGTATCCTGCCTTGATGCCCGATGACGCCTGAGATAGGCACAGGCTCCCCGTGACCCGAGGTAGTTCGGATAAGCGGTAGAAGATGAATGAATGAATGAATACCACTAATAAACAAAAGACTGTCTTATTATCAGAGGTGCTGCACCCAGTGTACACTTTTTTATTTATTAGGAGTACAAATAGTGAGAGGAGACTCTCTTTGCTCTCATACTAGCCTTGATTCTTCCTGGCAAGACGTTCTTTTGAGTTTGTGGTCCATGTTGACATGATTGCAGTTCCAGCAGATCCTGCACACTGCTCTGGATCTCCTGTTCGGATCCGGTAACCGGAAAGATCTCTAAAGTATGTAGACTCCAAACGGAGACGACTTTTGCTTTGTGACATGGTTCTCATCCTGCACATCAAGAGCCGTTAGAAGAATAAATTGTGGCTATTAATGGATTCAGATGTTCATGTTCATCAACAATACTGTGGCATTTAAGCTATGATTGATTGGTGTTTACAAGCCCAAAATGTTCCAAGAAAACCTTCCCGTCACCATTACACCACCTCTACCAGCCTGGACTGTTGACAGAAGACAGATTGTGTCCGTGGATTCATGCTGCTGGTGCCAAATTCTGACCATACCATCTGTGTTCCTCAGCAGAAATCCAGATCCATCAGACCAGGCTGCGTTTTTCCAGTCTCCAACTCTCCACTGTTGCTGACAGACGTGGAACATGACATGGTCTTCTGCTGTTATAGCCTATTTGCCCCGAAATGTTGTACATACTGAGATGCTCTTCTGCTCACCACAATTGTACAGAATGTTTATCTGAGTTACTGTCTTACTGCCTTGTTTACCAAAGCATTTCCATCTGCAGAACTGCTGCTCATTAGATGATTTTTATTGCACTATTCTGAGCAAACTCTAGAGACTAGCATTTATAGAAATACTCAAACCAGCCCTTTTGAACATCTGTTCATCTGTACATCTGTATATATATAAAAAAAAAGGAAGCAGAGTTACGTTGTGTGTGCCACAAAGTTTATTGTATTTGGTATAACAGTCTAGATTGAGATGGTTTGGACATGTACAGAGGAGGGAGATGTTTATACTGGTAGAAGGATGTTGGAGATGAAGCTGCCAGGTGAAGTGGTCAAGAGGAAGGACAAGGAGGAGATATATGGACGTGTTAAATGAGGACATGAAGGTAACTGGTGCGAGAGTAGAGGATGCCGAGGATAAAGTAAGGTGGAAACGGATAATTCGCTGTAGCGACCCCTAACGGGAAAAGACGAAGGTAGAAGACGACGAGGCGATGTATAACATCTGTGAAACAAGTTAATTATTGTTTATGTTAAAGCAGCTTTAATCAATCATTCCCTCAGCATCTCTCTCTCTCTCTTCCTCTCTCTCTCGTTCTCACAATAAGACAAAAAATACAGCTTCTCATATTACAGATTAACAGCAAATCCCTGTGCTGATACTGGAGACTCCTTTCAAAAATATCAATAAATGTCTCCTCAAAGGAAAAAAATCACCATGTCAACAATGGTTTCTGAAATCTCTTTATGCCACCCAGTCCTAATACACGTGCTCGTGTAACTATATTAGTTATTATAGAAACGATCGTCTAAGAACAAGTGCGTTGACAGAACCCTTGCAGATGGAACTACTGTCAGAGCTGCCGTTAAAAAAAAAAAAAAGAATCAACATCTGAAACACCAATCAGAAACATGGACTCAACAGCGCTCTAGAAAAAAGAAAAGATAAAGCAAAGCTTTTTTTTTTGTGCAGGCGTAATACTCGAAGCAATCCACTAAGCTGACAGAAACACACATTTTCTATACCTACCCTTTCTATCCCATCTGAAAAGGGGACATATTGAACATGAGTGCGTTTTCCACACTCGTTCCCTCCTGAGCATATCGTCAGCAGTGAGAGACTGTAGAGGAGGAAGAAAGCCGAGAGAAAGAAATTCATCATCGCTGGCCTCCAGCCTTTTTTTTTCCCTGACAAGGATGTGGGGCTTGAAGGAGCAGATTGAGTTCAGAGAGCAAAAGGAAAAAAGATGAAGAAAGTGAGAGGAAGGGAAGCGGAAGGTAGGTGCTGGTAAAAAAAAAAAAAAAAAAGGAAGAGAAAAAGAGAGGAGAGAAGGTAAAGATAGAAAAGAAGGAAGTGGAACTGTTTTATTGTGTATCGTTCACACTCTTTAACTCGCAGCGCCGTTCATCAGACGCATACAAATAAAGTGCCTCCATACCGTTTTTTTTTTTCTTCCATTCCTTGCTTAAATTCTCTCGTGTTACTTTATTAATTAAAAAATTCTTTGCACTCCATTTTCATTTCTGCCACATGGAGCGAGAAAGAAAAAAGATTAAAACGACAGAGAAAGGAGCACAGAGGGAGGCGGAGATACACATCATACATACACAAAAACTGTCACGCAAATGGCTCGAGAGAGAAAAGCAAGAAAACTAAGGAAAAAAAGGATTTAGGCAAGATTTTTTTTAAAAAAAAAAAAGCTTCAAATTCTCTTAAAACAGAATATCTCTCTAACAAACAGTAGTTAATTGGAGCAGAGAGCTTAGGTGCCATAATCAGATGTAGACACATCTGTGGCACAGCTGTGACTGTCTGAAGTAGTCGTCCTGTGTTCACATTTGTTTTTCCCCTAAAAACTACAGACTGGACATCTTCTATAACAATAGTCTGCTGTCATATCTATTACAAGCTGTTCACGGGTTTTTATAAAATGCTATTCGAGGTAAATTCGTCTTCATGGCCGTGCACTAAGCATGAAACCACTGGCATTCGGACCACTGTGACTATCTACAGCCGGGCTATTCAACTGTACCTGGCTCGCAAGGTCATTTGTTCCGACCCTTCAGGAAGCCTAGTATGAAAAAAACATATCTAGCATAAATATAGTTCAGTTGGACAACAGACCCTACAGTTATAAAGTGATGCATGTTAGTATCTGTTAGTATCATTTAGTCATTCTCACACATAAAGGGCATTAAAATGAATAATCACACATCCCTCACAGCCCAGCACCTGCACCACTGTATGTGTATTACACGCTTGCCAAATCTAAAAAATGTCATTTCTCTCATTAGAATGCAGCATAAATGTTTGCCAATTATTGACATGACTGTTGTAGTTTAAATAGTCTTACTAAAATCATTTATTTTGATAAAAAAAAATACCATGAAACAATATTTTCCATATTGTGAACTTTTTTCGTTATGTCCACTTAAAGGTAGGGTCTCCGTTGTTTGAAAGCCAATGTTGACATTTGAAATCACCAAAACAAACACGCCCCTAACCCAAATGGGTCCCACCCCTGTATTGATAGCTCCGCCCACACTTACTTACGCAACCCAAGGCAACTAATGAAAAGAAATGTGTCTTTATCATAGCTGAAGGGAAGAACAATACGATTGCAGATAAACAAACAAAAAAATGACACACAAGCATAATCATGCAAAGGACGGCATATATTAGTTCTGTGAAACAAAGCAAAACCAACGTTACTCACCTATCGAGAAGGAAAAAAGCGCCTCGACGTCTTAAGTAAAGTTGAATTTCCCGAGTCAATAACTCCTGAGCTATACACTGTTACTACACAAAACGCGGTTGTAGCTGCGTCTCTACATTACTACGATAGAAAAGAGGTGTTATTTGTGTAGTAACAGCGTTTAGCTCAGGAGTTATTGACTCGGGAAACTCCAATCTGTGAATATGCGCCAACTTCGCCAACTTTCCTATATTAACACGTCCTACTTCTTGCCTTATCGTTATCCTTTCTTCACTTTCTTTCTTTATTTTTATCCTCCATGTCAATGTTAAAACCGCTTTCTGCTAATGTCACACATGCGCACTGAACACTCTCTCCGCCCATATTGACAAGACACGCCCCTTTCTGCTCATTGGCTACACGTTAGTTTTGTTTGGTTTTTAGTTTTCTGAAGCAGTTCTCAAACATCGGAGACCCCACCTTTACGTCTCAGTTAAACGAGTGTGATATGGCCTCTTCACCCCCTTATTTGGGATGCTTTTTATGAACTGGACCCCATATCAAACTAATTGAATAGCATTGATTTACAGGCTCTCTGAAATGAGTTGTCTAATTTGTTGTCTAATAGCAAAGAACAAACAATCAAATGTCTTTTTTTTAGACCTTAAATTTTTTTTTAGCCCTCAGAAATTTGTCATTTTCTCAGAATTTGACATAATTGATATAAAAACCTTGGAAGAAACAGTACAACATATTAAAGCATCAACTTGCGGCCTTGACACCCTCCCCACATCCTTTCTCAAAAAGGTACTTAACTGCTTAGAAACCGACCTCTTAAAAATAGTAAATACCTCTCTGCTCACAGGCACTTTTCCAGAGTCCCTAAAAACGGCAGTTGTTAAGCCTCTCCTAAAAAAGAGTAACTTAGACAAAACCATACTTAGCAACTACAGACCAATCTCAAATCTTCCTTTTATAGGCAAGATCATTGAAAAGGTTGTTTTCAATCAGCTGAACAAATTCTTAAACTCAAATGGCTATCTGGACAATTTTCAATCTGGTTTCCGCCAGCATCACAGCACAGAGACAGTGCTCATAAAGATAATAAAATGATATTCGCTTAAACTCTGATTCAGGTAAAATATCAGTGCTGGTGCTACTAGATCTTAGTGCTGCCTTTGACACGGTAGACCACACCATACTCTTACATAGACTGGAAAACTGGGTAGGGCTTTCTGGGATGGTCCTCAAATGGTTTAAATCATACCTAAAAGGGAGAGGTTACTATGTGAACATAGGTAACCATAAATCTGAGTGGACATCCATGACATGTGGAGTCCCACAGGGCTCAATTCTTGCACCGCTTCTCTTTAATTTGTATATGCTCCCAATTGGTCAAATAATGAAAAAGAACCAAATTGCTTACCACAGCTATGCAGATGACACCCAGATATACTTAGCCCTGTCCCCTAATGACTACAGCCCCATTGACTCTCTATGTAAGTGCATTGATGAAATTAACAATTGGATGCGTCAAAACTTCCTCCAGTTAAACAAAGACAAAACCGAAGTCATTGTATTCGGAAATAAAGATGAAACTCTCAAGGTTAACACACACCTTGACTCTAGGGGTCTAAAGACACAAAATAAAGTCAGAAATCTTGGTGTAATTTTAGAGTTTGACCTTAATTTCAGTGGCCATGTGAAAGCGATAAGCAAATCAGCTTACTACCATCTCAGAAATATAGCCAGAATTAGATGTTTTGTCTCAAGACAGGACTTAGAGAAACTTGTTCATGCTTTCATCACCAGCAGGGTGGATTATTGCAATGGACTCCTTCCTGGGATCCCCAAAAATACCATTAGACAGCTCCAGCTCATACAGAACGCTGCTGCCAGAATTCTGACCAGAACCAAAAAATCTGAGCACATCACTCCAGTCCTCAGGTCCTTACACTGGCTTCCAGTTACATTTAGAATAGATTTTAAAGTATTGTTACTCGTTTATAAATCACTTCATGGCTTAGGACTGAAATACATTACAGATATGCTAATTAAATATAAACCAAGCAGACTACTCAGATCATTAGGATCAGGTCAGTTAGAGATACCGTGGGTTCACTCAAAACAAGGTGCGTCAGCATTTAGTTATTATGCCACCTATAACTGGAATCAGCTTCCAGAAGAGATCAGATGTGCTTCAACAGTAGACACTTTTAAATCAAGATTAACAACACATCTGTTTAACTCTGCATTTACTAAATGAGCAATGTGCTGCTTCACACTGACTGCACTTTTTATCCAAATTACTTTTACTCCTGTTTTATTCTTTTTAACATATTTTAAACTGTTTTTTTTATTGAAATCACATTTATTTTCTTTAATTGTTCTTTGTTTTTATTATGATTTTATCATATGGCTCTTATTTTTACATACATTTTTTTTTCTATGTAAAGCATTTTGAATGACCTCCGTGTATGAAATGTGCTATACAAATAAACTTGCCTTGCCTTGCCTTAAATTAATAAAGAACCGACATGCCAAGCAGTGGATCAATCTTCTTTTCGAACTTGAAGAAAATTGGCCTTTCCATGTCCACCTTGTTTATACATAACAAGATGTTTGATGTTAGAAAAACGAGTAAGACTGATCAGCCTCACAACATGAACAAACAGACTCCTCCGAATGTCTCGTTTGTGTTGAAGCTGAATTTCTGAATTCCTTTCACCTTCAGCAGAACGAAGAGAAAATACAGCTTGTTATGTTTAAAAAAAAAAAGTCCAGCTTGTGAAGGTTTCAGTCTGTTATCTTCTGACTTCACTGGGTCGCATCCTGGCTAATTGCCAGATGAGCAGCGCTGGTGAGTCTTCACACATTTCTGAGTGCCACATGCATGTGTGAAAGAGGTTCTTCTTGCTCCTGCATGCAGATCTTGAAAGCAGGCACTCGCTGACAGCATGAATTTAAAAACCTTTTTTTAGACTCTGTGTCGTCTGCGACAGGGTGTTTGAAAGTATTTGCACTTCATGTTGAGAGCTCAGTGGCTCAAGGAGATTTTTTTTTTCACACGCTGACACACCGCTTTTCCGTGGGGTTGACGCCTGTGCCGCGCCGGCCTAATAGCACGACCGATTCCTGCTGCACCGTGGGATGCAGCGCTGACATTTGGAGCTTCAAAGCTCATTTAACAATGAGGGTCACACAGCGTTTCCTTCTCAGTCTCCTTCTGGTGGTTTCCATCAATTTCTGATTACTTTGTGCTTGGATGCACTGGTTTGCTTTGTTTTGCTCGGTCATTGTGCGTCGGGGGAGCGGACGTACGGCCGGGTAGTCTTAGACACATGTGAAGGAATTCTGTAAAGTGAAGCGAGTAAATAAATCCATAGAGGGAGTGTCTTTCCTATTTGGGAAATACAGGTTATGGCAGGGAAATAAAATCTATCAAACTAATACTTTCAAAAGACCCTTCCAAAGGTCTCGTCTGCTTTGGTCTGCTGTAATTCCTGCTACTGTTAGCGCTTGCGCTGTCGTAGTACAGTGTGACGCTCAGGTTTTGATGACCTTCCCTTAGAAAATCCTGGGCGATAAAAAGAAATGCAGCAATGGGGAAAAGTCTTGCTGTATATTTTCTTGATATTTTCCCTCTCAGGGTTTTCAGTTGTGAACAAATGATGAATGTTTTTGCTAGGCAACTCTAGTGTGTCGTGCATTTCTATGTTTCGGTTGCCTAGACAACTAAAATCGAGCATCGTCATGGCGAAGAAAGAGAAACTGCAGTAATCTGTCCCGGCATTACATGTAAAAACTTTTACTTAATTCTTGCCAATAATTTTCTTCATCATGTTTAACAGCTTGCTGAGTGTGTGCAGTTAGTAAAAGAGCTATTCAACACCATTTCTGCTTAAATATTAAATGCGTGTTAATGATTATATTTTTGCCATATATTTGTATCATTTGGCGGATGCTTTTATACAGAGCAACTTTTTTTATTTTATACAATTGAGCAAATGAGGGCCCTGCTCAGGGGCCCAGCAGCATCAGTTTGGTGGACCTGGGGTTTGATCTCACAACCTTTTAGTAGTCCAACACCTTTATCACTACTCATCCACATCCATTGGCCTCCACATCCCCACAGATATTAAACTGATAAGAACAGATCTTAGCCAAGAGGAAAAGAATTGATTAAGAAATGATTGTCTGTCATTTGTTCTACTACAGCCAGAACATGCTTCAGCCAGTCTTTGTAATACCACTTTGAATTGTGTAACTTTCCTACGAAGTGTTTTCTTCTTCTTCGTTCGTCTTTTCCCGTTAGGGGTCGCCACAGCGAAACATCTGTTTCCAGCTAACTTTATCTTCAGCATTCTCTACTCTCGCACCAGTTACCTTCATGTCCTCATTTAACACGTCCATATATCTCCTCTTTGGCCTTCCTCTTGACCTCTTACCTGGCAGCTGTCGGAACTTAGAGCCCGTCTCCAAGTCGGCACATATCAGGGTGAATTATACTGATATACTTTATAATGCTTTTATACTATATAATTGTTACTAAAACTTAATTTACTGATAGCACTACCATTAATACGAATTAAAACAATGGGAAAACGCCTCAGACCTGGATGAGAATGAGCAAACTTCTTTATTGTGGTCAATCAGCTAACAATTCTCTAAGAGAAATTGCCAATTTGAAAGTAACAAAAGAAATCCCAAAAAACCCAAAAAGAAAAAGCATCTTCATGAAGAGCATCGGCATGCAAAAAACAAAAACCCTCCGGACGGACCTGCAGAGTTACAGGATTTTTTACGCATACACATTTGGCCCCAAAAATTCTCCTCTATATATACGCTTCCACGCGCCTCCTTATCGGTCCCCCCCCCTCACAGACCGGTTTTCACATCACCTTTTCATTATGTCATCTTATTTACCGGAATCATCTCATATGTTTTTGTAACGTCCTGTTCCTTGCAGTCCCCTTGTTTTTCCTTCACCTTTTGCCCATATGCCCATTTATGGATTTTCCTCCCCTTAGTTCCCCGGGACCCAGGCCCGGGAGCCCAGGCCTGTGACCCTGGGTCTTCTTCATTCGCCATAACAATTATGCCTAAACAACAATTTTTGTTATTAAAAAGTGTGCTCAAAAAAGAGCTTCACTCCCTGGTCAAAGTTACATTTGCCTCTCAGTTTTTCCGTGCCAGACGTCCGGAAGATTTAATCCTTCATTCAACTACAATGGGTAAGTTTCTCCTTTGCTATTTTCTACTACACATGATTTGTAATAATTATAAGTCACTCTATGAGTCTGATTTATGTCAAAAGTTATTATGTTAAAAGAAAGCTCTTATCTAAATTATTTCTCATACAAGAAAGCTCTTATCTATTTGTCATCTTATATTGTCACTATTGCTAAACTCCTGCTAAACTCTTACTGCTATACTGTTGTCATTATTATTAAGCTATTGCTACTATAATGTTACTTGTGTACAAAAACAATGGAGTTCTTTGCTGACTCCTCTAATCTGTTAACTGCTTGAATTTTGATATGATCTCATACTATGATCTCATGCTATGATCTCAGCCTGTCCTTGGTCAGGCTGGGCTTGTTTACACTTATCTCAAGCTCCCGTTCCTCTATCTCCTCTAACTCCTCTTATCTCCCTTCAGACCCTTCGCATCAGCCAGCTCATCCTGGTTGCCCCATCATGTCCTCACCTCACCATCCTCGTCCGTCTCTCTCCCCAAGGCCAATGGCCGCTGATGTCATGGAAAGCTATCGCCGCTTCCAGCTACTTCATATTACCCATGAGCCCGTTACGTGTCTGGAACAGCTCTGTTCTCCTGACCTCCCCGAGCATCCTCATCTGCTGTTCCATATTGTGAGAGGGCCTCTTACTAGCACGTCCTCGACTCAAACCCCTCTGCCTAACCTCGTGGATCAGAGAACCCAAACTGATGGCTGTCCTCATGTTGAGCTTTGCAACCCTGAGCTCGGGACTCCCGCTTCTCCTCCTCCTCCAGTGCCTCATGCCTATATCCGTCCTCTCAGTCCTGCCTTGGCATCTCCTCCCTCTGATTCCGGCCCTGGAACCCCAGATTACATTCCTTCTTCTCCCTCTGATTATGGCCCTGGATCCCCAGACTATTCCCCTACTTCACCCTCCGATTACTGAGAATGTTTATAATAACCAATAAACCTATAACCATTCCCTCTGACTCCAATGTGGTTCTTATATATATATATATATATCTCATATATATATATATTATCTTCAATTAATCATTACACCACGTCTTATAATAATAATAATTATATATATATGTAATAATAATAATTATAATAATATTATAATGTAATGTGTATTCTCCTAAGGTTCAAGGATTTTTCACAACATCTTCCCCCTCTGAGACTGCAAAGTCTCATCAAAACCCAAGTACCTAACCACGACGACCCTAACACAAACGAAAACAGAACATACATAAAACTAAAACAAAAACATACATAAAACACACAACATCTCTCCCCCCAACAAAAACAACATGCACAGTAGACCACAACACACACGTGCCCATTTCAAAAAGGTGAGCCAGGAGTGAGCGAAAAACCCTCTGGATGCCCCCTAGAGGGAAAATTCTCACTCTGCCCGCAAATATAGCGCGACAGTGAAATCAGTGTCACCAGGGTCACCGAAACATACAGCATAAACACATGAAAATCAAACAGTTCTCCCATGGCATAGGAGTCCTCCTCATGACCACCACCAATAATGATTGCGATGCATGGTTCGAATCCATCGTGGCAAGGGGGCCCAAATGTGACGGCCTGCGCGTAGGGAACCCCAAATGTTTCTGTTGCGATAAGCGTGATAGTCTCGAGTTACAGGAACAACCGCATCCGAATCACCTCCTGTCCATGAGTGCATGAACATGGGTGGTTCTTGCATATCCTGTAGTCCTTGTTGCACATCTTTGGTATGAGACGTCCAAAGTTTATACCCACAAAAGAATAGAGTACAGTACTGTCGCATGGCGGCTTGCCGTATATGGCGAGAAATAATATACGCATGTTTACGTCCATGTCCATACGTTGAGGCCACACAAAAGGAACGATGTATCTCATATGTGTGCACCTGCAAAAGCAGTCCCCTGTCAAGAATATAGTCATTCTTGTAGCATGAATGAACCCACAGTCCTTCAGGGAGGACTAGATCTGCGTGTGCAAGGATAAGTGACACGGGGCGTGTGTCCTCCAGCAACGTGAACCAGGTGTCAGCCGTCGGCGGGGACGGGTATGTCAGCCAGGTACGATGCGGCGCGGCACCCAGGTCGAAGTCCCTTCAGACGAAGTCAGACTGGTCCACCTCGATGTCCAGTTGGATGCATGTGTAGCAGTAGCCAGGAGCGTCATCGAGGCGACAAGCGACACCCCGCGGGCTTGCCTCCAACCGTGCACAGGTGAGGGGTCGCTGGACTCGTCGCCGGCCTCTCCGTGGGCGCGACATGGCCTGCACACAATGCTCTACAAACAACACAGAAACAAGCATAGAGACGACAAAACGAATAGACACAAATACCAACACCCATTACTCAAGAATATGTACAAAAAGTCTATGTATAGTCGGCCTGGATTCAGTCACAATTACGGCCACCACCAGTAATGGTTGTAGTGCCTTGCGTATATCCAACGTGGCAATGGTGCCTTAATTCGCCGTTTGTTTTCCAGTGAAAACCAGACATGGGGAAAAGTCCGAGCGAAATATGTACCAGGCAAAATAGCGACTACTTCTGAGTCCCTGCCTTGTTGCAGGCTTCGGAATACCCACTCGGGTGAGGTTGGCAGACTGACCAGGGCTGTAACTAGTCCCTTAGTGTATGTGGTCCACAGCTGGTAGCCACAAAAGAAAAGTGAGTAGTACTGTCGGGTGGAGCTCTGTTGAATGTTCCGTGAAATAAGATAGGCATGTCTTGTTTTCGGGCCATAAAAGGACGCGACCGTAATGCAGCGTCGAAGTTCATGGGTATGTACACGCAGGACAAGTTTGTCTGTAAGCTGGTAGTCTATATCTGGCTGCCACGCAGCTACCCATGACCCCCCCTCAAGCATAATATCAGCGTGTGAAAGTATCAGTGGAATAGGGCGCGACTTTTCCAGCAGGGTGACCCATCGATACTGTGTTATGCAGGGAGGAAAAGATCGCCAGGACCGTTGTGGTTCCCTACCGAGCTTGTGGTATATCCACTCGTAAGCAGAAAGATCTACCTCCAGGGCTAACTTTCTGCACGAGAAGCAACACTCTAGGTACGGGTTATTATTCTTTCTATAAAAGAGGTATGCCAGGCCTTCAGAGTCAGGGTCACGGCAGGCACACGTCTGATGTCGTCGCGCTCGCCGGCGCTGGGAACGCCGGAATGGGAGGCACTCCATAATCTGTACACAACACGAACAAGACATACACACACAGGGGACACAAACAAACAGGGACTCACACTAATATATATATATATATTACAGTCCTGTATATGCGCCACTAGTTCCTGTCCGAATCATTCTTGTTCTCATCCAGCAGTGAGAACGAGTCTGGGTCCAATTCCATCAACTGCGTTTGCATGTATTGTCCAAAAAGGGAGTGGATTGTTTTGTCGATCAGGGCACGTAGCAGAGGAATCCCACAGCATATGATAAAGCCAATGGCCAGCAGGACCACTAGAAAAATCATGCCAATGCGCATTAATCCTGCCATCCCGTCTCCTGAGAGCAACCATTTATACCAAGTCGGATCTGGGGCCCCTGAGTTCCGGACCATCTGGTCTCTGGCTTCTTTCATACGTTTGAGTATCGTATTTAGCGGTCCTATTGGGCCTGTGTGAAGTGGGATGACGGCACAGCAGTCAGTGCCGATCAGCTCGCACACTCCCTGATCTGGTCCGCGCATTTGATCTATAGCAAAGCGGTTTTCTACGGCCATCAATGTTGTGGCATGTAACTGTTCTGTTATGAGTCCCAAGGCCGCAATTGTGTGATTAATGAAACGCTGTTGGTTATACCATATATAGTTTAGCCACCTTATGTTTCTGCGTACTTGCACATGCGGTAGCAGGATTGCCCACGCTGTCGAGGTCGCGTCGGATAAGGCTCTGTGCTCCTCTGGAACACCCACTGGCTCACCTTTCCAGTCAATGTAAATATCAGGGTCTGCTGACCAGGCAGGAAGCACGGAGGCGTTACTGGGCTGTAGGTATCGTGAGACATCACGTCTGGATCGTGAGGCACGGGTAAGTACTGGGGTCAAAAGGAGGTCTAAGAGGGAGTCATTTAAGGCCATCACTGTGAGATATCCCTCCAGCACAACTGGAGCACACAGTCCATGCCACAGCCGGGGAAGTGTCTGAAGCGCTGTGCTCTCTCCACAATACCAAAAAATGTCTGCCAGTGGCAATGTGCCAAACCTTAGACTAGGGGCGGTCATTTGTCCTGGAATGGATTTCTCACATCCATATTCTGTCGTATTACAACGTGGGAGCACATTCACTACAGGGTGATGAGCATCTAATATATCTTTGCAGGCTGCTTTAGAAAGAAATCCGACATACACTGCTCCTCTTGCCTTTATACATAATGGGAACTTCTGGTTAGGCCGTACCTGGACTGTCATATCTGTGGGGATTGGCGAGGCTACCGGCCGATACGCACAAGATATACTTATGTTGCCCATCCAGTTCGGCCCATGTGTTCTGGCTGCTGATCCCAACAGGCAAAGAGCCGGACATAAATGTGTATCATTATATGGGGATTTGTCACACTCGTCCACGCCTCTAGTAGGCATTACATAGGGGATTTGATTAGACCGGTCATGGCATATTACACAGGTGCTATCTGTCGTGACCTGACGGGCGGATTCCGTCAGCCACTGGCGATAGAGGTTTCCCTCAGTACCTTCGGCTATATTAAATTGTTTAATACTGATCATTTTGATGTACTTCTGAAGCGCCCCATATTCCCCCTGCACCTTGGAGTGACGGGTCACGCACCCGCTACTGCCTGAACCGCCACATTCAGCCCAAAAATCTATGCTCGCTTGGCGAAATTGGAAACCTGGACTCCAGGCAGGGACGTAGACACGGGCTTCATATGGTTCAAAGAATGACGTTTTCTGCAGTGTGGACGGGTAAACCGAGTTCATGTGAAGACTATAATACCAGAAGGCATGGATTAATTTACACTGCACGCCCTTGTCATCACTGGCAGGTTGTCCCTTAACAATAATGCTGGTTGCTGAATCTTGGGTTACATCCCCTGGTCGCTTAATTCGAATCTCTAGGGTCAGTGTGTAGTGAGAAGATGACTGGTTTTTAGCCCACTGTATTGGGTCTGAACCTACCGCCGGAAAGGGGCCAGCGTAGTCAATGGAATACATCACAAAATACAACGTGCCATTTAGTACTTTCTTTTGCTGGCTAGCATGGGCAAATAATCCTAAAGCACACTTTATGTGATTTTGAATAGCCGTCTTTGCTGATGTTTTGTCAACTCCCACTATTATGGGATAGGAGCTTTTCCCCTGAAAAACTGTGCGTCCTCCTATAGTGGCAGAACCTGTGCCTGTACTACGTCTGAGCCGTGAGCCTGATTTGGGAGTATTAACGGACATTGAGTCATTATGCGTGGAGCCTGGTTGTGAGATATGGGCATAACTTTTTACTGTAAGAACTCCTACTATGATTGCCAGATTTAAGATTACCCCTACCACACATGCCATATAAAATATTCGTACAGTTAATCTATCCTTATTTTGTTTATCAGTTCCATCGGGTTCATCTAATGGTTTATCATCAGAGCCCCTCTTCTGGGGTGCGGCTAGCTGCACCATGATTTACAGACGTTTAGCTATAATTTTAAATAAACGTTACAAGGAGTCGAGTACCCCAAAGTCTACAGTTTTGAACTGACCAGGTAGTGGACCTGGTTGATCCGTGCTTGGACCCGTTGCTGATTCTAAGGTGTATCGTCTAGCGTGGTTAGTGAGATCTGTGAAACATCTAGTTCCTCCACTGAGCCTGTGTGAACACTTGGGCTAACATCAACAATGTCATCTACAGGGGCTAGGATGTCTCGACATTCCTTGGCAGGTTTGACAATAACCGGTCCTTGCTGTGTGCGCGCTCTAGCTCTGGCTCGTGTTCCAGCGGCCGGGCCTGTTACTAAGTCTGGACCATAGGGATCATTATCATCCTTGTCGTCAGGATACGGAGTCGTGTATTGTTTTACTTTCGGCAATGTCTCCCAGTCCTTTCCTTTCCTTTCTGCGGCGGGTGACTGCCCCGCCAACTGCTGTCCTTCCTTAGACGTGGAGGGTTGTTCCTTGGTTCCTTGTTCCAAGGCAAGTGGCTGCTTGTGTACCCCTGCCTTTGAGGTTGAGGGCTCTTCCCCAGTGTCTACTGCAGCTGTCGCACGATAACAGTGGTTAAGGTGATACCAGTATTCCTTACCTTCGATCTTGACTGCAGTGGGGGTAGCTAACACCACTTTAAAAGGTCCTTCTCTTCTTGGTTGTCTCCAATGTTTCCTCTTGAACGTTCTGATGTACACGTAATCACCTGGTTCTACCTGGTTACGTGGTTCCTTTTCCTCTACTGCTGTGCCATGTGTGGCCGGGCCCACCTGAGAACACAAGAGTCTGTGGATATGGGTTAAATGCTTCACATAGCTTGACATTTCGCCTTCCATCTGTTCAAGCGATGGGCCCTTATAGGGTCCTCGTATAAAAGCCACGGGCATTGGCCTGCCTGTCACCATTTCATGAGGTGTCAAGTGCGTTGTACGATTCGTCTGTGAACGCATTTTCATCAGAGCCAAAGGCAAAGCCTGTACCCAATTCAGACTGGTGCTAGCGCATATTTTTGCAATTTTCTCCTTCAACACGCCGTTGGCTCTTTCTACTCTTCCTTGTGAACTTGGGTGGTAGACACATCCCATCTTATGGTTAATGCACAATGCTTGCGCAAGGGACTCAATTACTTTATTTACAAAATGAGGTCCATTATCTGAACTCAACTGATCTGGAATACCAAACCTCGGGATTACTTCCCTACACAAGAATTTTGCCACTGTTTTGGCATCATTCCTGGCACTGGCCACTGCTTCAACCCATCTACTGAACATGTCAATCACTACCAACATGTAACGCTTCCCTTCTGCTTTTTCTGCCATATCTACAAAATCCATCATTAAGTGTCGAAACGGCCCTCGAGGTTCTGGAATGTGTCCTATTGGGGCTGTGAAATGCTTCCTGACATTTCTTTTAGCACATAACTCACATGTTCTCAGTGTTTTTTCTACGAAACTGGCTAGATAAGGAGACCACCAATTTTTCCGGATAATGTCTATTATCACCCTCTTGTTGCAGTGGTCTATCCCGTGGGCTTCCTTTATCAACATTGGTAATAGGGCTGTGGGTGCTACCCACAACCCCTCTCCGCCTCTCCATACTCCTGACTCCTTGTCCTGAAAAGCACCTCGCTTTTTCCACTGTTCTACTTCTTCCGGATCGGCTGTGTTTTGTGCATCCCTGACATCTTCTATCGACATCTCTCCTGGACCTGCATCTGGCTCTTCTCCCTGCATAACTGCCATTATGCATCTATCCCCTAATGCTGCCTTTTTGGCTGCTTCATCTGCTGCAGCGTTTCCTTTAGTTATTGTTGTTCCATCTGTTTTGTGAGCTTTACACTTCACAATAGCTAATTTCTCAGGTAGCTGTATAGCTGTTAACAGTTCAAATATGGCTGGTCCATGGGTTATAGCAGAACCATCAGCCCTCTGGTAACCTCTTTGTGCCCAGATTGGTCCAAAAACATGACATACCCCATATGCATAGGCTGAGTCAGTGTAAATTGTACACGCTTCTCCTGCTCCTAGCTTACACGCTGCTGTCAATGCTTTTATCTCTGCCAATTGAGCTGAGCATGGTTGTGGGACAGTCCCCTCGCTAATTGTTTGATATACATTCTCAATAAGGTCGTATTCGATCACTGCATAACCTGCTTTGTTTCCCTCGATGGTGCGATAACAGGATCCATCCACAAAGAAGATTCGTTGTGCCCCTAAAAGAGGTTGGGACTCTAAATCTGGTCGCGCTTTCAGGAACTTTTCAGATTCCTCTGTACAATTGTGTGGAGTCCCTTCACTCGGCAGCACCATTCTTTCGGCTGGGTTTACTGTGTTGCACCTTTCGATTGTCAACTCCGGTGCCGACAGTATTACATCATATCCTGTGCGCCTTGCATTGGTTATTACAAACGTTCGATTTGTCAATAATGCATGCAGTGCATGTGCTGTGTACAGGGTCACGGGGTGACCCATCGTAATTGTAGAAGCTTTTTGATATGCAAATGCTGCTGCTGATATGGCACGATAACATGGCGGTATACCCTTCTCTACATTATCTAACGCTGTGCTGAAATAAGCAATGGGCTGCTTTCCTACCCCTTGCTGTTGCTGCATTAGTACTGCCGATACAAAACCTTGTCTTTCTGACACGTATAGGTGAAATGGTTTGCTGTAATCTGGACTAGCCAGCGCTGGGGCTGAGGCTAGTATGCACTTCAACATCTCGAATGCTGCTAGTGCTTCTGGTGTCCATGTCAGCTGTGCATTGGGTTTAGCCTGATCTGTAGCTTTTATTAGGTCTCTAAGTGGTTGTACTTTTAAGGCAAAATCACATATCCATGGTCTACTAAACCCTGCCATGCCCAGGAATGACAACATCTGGCGCACGGTTTGAGGTCGTGGTGCATCACGTATAGCTTGTACATGAGCCGGTAATATTTTTCGTGTTGTTCCTTCTAGAACTCGTCCTAAATATTCCACCTTTCTCTGGCAGAATTGTAGCTTCTCTTTACTAACCTTGTGCCCATTGTTTGCTAGGGCCTTTAGTACTGTTATTGAATCCTGTATGCATTGCTCTTTTGATTGGCTACAAATCAGTAAATCGTCAACGTACATAATCATAAGGCTTTTCAGTTGTAAATTTATCAGATCTCTGGTCAGTACTTGGTTGAATATTGATGGGCTTTCGCAATACCCTTGGGGCAGCCTAGTATAAGTATACTGTTGCCCACGATAAGTGAATGCAAACAAGTGCTGAGAGTCAGGGTGCAATGGAACACTGAAAAAGGCCGAACATAGATCAATTACTGTGTACCATTTCGTTCCCACTGGAATATTTGATAACAAAGTGTGTGGATCGGGGACTACTGGAGTCTCGGCCACCACTATCTGATTGACTGGTCTCAAATCGTGGACCAATCTCCATTTGTCTGAGTTGGGCTTTCTGACCGGAAAAATTGGAGTGTTGCACTGACTCCTAGTGGGGATTAAAACCCCTACTTCTAGTAACCCTTTAATAGTTGGCCCTATCCCCTCTTCCGCTTGTTTGGATAACTGATATTGTCTTTGATAGGGTAGTGGAGCATTGGGTCTGATTTGTACTTTTGCTAGCCCTGCTGATTTGACTAGTCCTACATCTGTTGCGTGCTTAGTCCATAGTTGTTCCGGAACTTCATCTAATGCTTTAACTACATCGTTTTCTGTCAACTCTTCCTCATCTGCTATTTGTGGCATCTGTACCTCTACTCCTACTCTTACTTGTATCTTTGTTTGCTGACTTACTAACACAGTAGTAGCTACTACCTGCTCTGTCCCTTTATACTCTATCTTTAGAAACGTTTTGTCTTCTGATATATATACCCTAGAATTTCTCGTCGTGTTCCATTTCTCTACCCTTCTTGCTTCTCTCATCATAGGCCCTAAATCTTTTGATTCAAAACCTTGCCCAATCATCAGGGAGATGTGGGAGACTGCGTCTCCAACTTGATACCATTCGTGAATCTGTTCTGGCAGTACGGCATATGCAGCTACTCCTTGCCGACCAAGTATTATGCTGTCCGTGCTGATGACATATTTTCTTCCTTCTAGTCGTTCTTCCCATAACGATGCGTACTCTTCATCTTTTCCCCCTTCATCATATTTCAGGGTACAATGCCATGGTCCTCTAGCCTCCCGGCAATCTGGGCGTATGTAGTTTAACCATGGTTTCCATTCCGAATATTCTTTCCATATTTGTGATGTATTTTTGTCTTTGACTTCCATCCAATACACTTTGTCCAGCTCTGTCGTTTCCTCTTCTTGGCTTACTACTAGGTATTGCCGAGCTAACATTTCTGGAAGTGTTATCCACACTCCTGTTGGCCCACAGTGTATTTTGGCTCCTAGTTTACAGAGCACATCTCTTCCAAGAAGATTAGCTGGAGTGTCTGGGGAATAAAGTAGAGGTGCTTGCACTACTATTCCTTCTACAGTAATCCATTGTGGCTCAGTAAATCGTAGAGTCTGAGTTTTTCCTGAGAAGCCCACTGTCTTTATTGCTCTACGTGTGAGGGGAAGCTTTGCACCTTCTTTTCCAATGCTTGTAAATGTTGCTCCTGTATCAATCAGGAATGGGGCCTGTACTTCATTTCCGATTCCCACCATAATTGTTGGTTCTTGTGCAGGGTGCAGTGAGGTGGTACACTGCACCAGCTCCCCCTCTGGCTTCTCTAGGCCTCTTCACATTCCTCCTGGAGCTGAACCCAATGGGCTCCCTCCAGGTGGTACTGGGGCTTGTCCTTGAAACCCTGGGCCCATCCATTGGCCTGCCCAATTTCCAGCTCCTAGTGGTGTTGCTGCAGGTGCTTGTTGCATCCCTGACTGCCCTGCTCCTTGTTGAAACATTGGAGCAGGCATCTGTGCCGGCATCGGTTGTCTTCCTGGGTTTCCCATGACCCCTCCTGGTGCTCCATACTGTAAGTAGGGACACTCATATCTTAGGTGACCTAGGTTATTGCAATTCCAGCAGGTTTTTTCCTGTCCTCCTGCTCCCCAGGCCGGTCTCTGTGGAGGCTGTCTTCCTTGTCCTCCTCTTCCCCGACCTCTGGTTGGTCCCCATCCACGTTGTAGAGGTGCATACTGAGGATTCACTGGATAACTTGTTGGGTATCCCATAGGATACTGCATCATAGTTGGGGGCACCGGCTGTGTCTGTGTCACCACCTGTGGCACTCCTCCCTCTTGGGGTGGTGCTACCTGAACTACAGCTGGGGCAACCATGACTGCCGCCTGTTTAGTGTATTCTTTGTCCTCCTTCTTTTTCTTATCGTGGCTTTCTTGTTTGTTTCTCGTCAGTTCCCCCAGTTGTGCCTTGTGCAGTTGCACCAGCAAGTTCTCTTCAGCCTTCTTTGCCTCCCTTTTCCTTTTCCTGTGAAGTTCTGTATGGTGTATCACATTTGCCTCGAAGGTGGCCCATGGCATAGTGTTCAAACCCACTACCGTCTCCAGCTGGTCTTGAACTTCTGCTGGAAGAGCCCTTTTTAACATGAGCTTGAACAGAGTCATACTTGCGGGCGTTTCATCCCACGAGGCTCCCATTTCATCCCTCCAAGACTCCTGGAGTTTCAATACAAACTGGGCAACTCCCTCTTCTTCCTCCAGCTTTAGTTTCTCTACTTTGCCCGGATCGGCTTTAGTTGGGTATGCTTCCCTTAGCTGGTCCCACAGACGGTTTCTGTATGGGCCAAAGGTTATTCCATCTGCTCTTGAGTCATTCGCTTCTTTTCCTAGTCCAGCGAGGCCAAACATTTCCATCATTTTTGCCTTCCCAACTGTCTGGCACAGGATTACCTTCAGGTCACCCAAGGCCAGACTCTGTCCCATTGTCTGTTCCTCAAACTTTGTGATCCATTTTTGTGCCCCTTCACACACACTTGGCAGTCTTTTTACTAGTCCAGTCACATCCATGAAGGTCCATGGCACATAATGTATTTGCTGTCCTTTGACTATTAGGGGATACTGTGCTGCCATCTTTGGCATTGTGTATTTGTCCGGCTCGGCTGCGGCTGCTCCACGCGACTCAGGCTCATCTATCTCCCCCTCTTCGTCACTGGAGGTTTCAGTTTCTTCTTTGTCCACCTCCCTTTTTCGACTTTGAGCCTGTGACCGTGTGATCACACATCTTCGGCCCTGTAGTAGTTTCCACTTCGCTTCATCTCTTTTGTCTCTCATGGTGGGCTTGGCCCTCTTTCCTCGTTTTACTCTTTCGGTTGCTTTTGCTATCTTTTCTTCTTGTTCTTGCAACCTTTTCTCCAAGCCTTTGCATATTGCAGCTGTGGTTTCTTCTTTTTCATATTGTAGGCCTCTTATCCTTTGCTCGGCACGCTTCTGTTCTTCCTTTAGGTCTCCTCTCAACTCCTCCACTCGCATTTCCAGGTGAGATGTGTGTTCTTTCAGTTCCTGCATTATCTCATCTGCCATACAACTTTGTTTCAGAACTGTTTTAATTGCTTCACCTTGTTCTTTGTCTGGCCATAGGTTTACCTGCTCTAGTGAGGTTAATTGCACTTCTCCATCTATCCTCACTTTCATGCTTCTGTTATCCGGCTGAGATTTCTCGTCTTCTGGGCCCATCCCTTGGGATACTTCCTCCTTGTTTTCTGTAGCCAGGGAGGTCTGTGACTGCTGTCCAGCAGATCTTTTCACCCTTTCGTCCACCGTTTCTGCTCCTTCTTTTTCTTCCTTCTCTTGGCGGGGCTCTCCTTGTCCTCCCGCTATGAGGGCCCTTTTGGCGTGAATTTCCAGCTTATCTAGAGATTCGTGCAGTCTATCCATCAGTGCACTCTGTTCTTCCCACTGTATGTCCTGCATTCGCCTTCTACTTGCCCAGTAGGCCTCGTCCATCCTCCTCATCCGATATTCTCTTGAGGCTGGTGTGCTGTGTGCTCGCATATATTGAGATTGGGGATGTCCTGCCAGCCATTCCGTGTTTATAGCTTCTGTCTGCTGGTGAGATAGGTGAGGATGTTCTTTCCCCCACTGGGTATTAATATCTTCTATCTGATCATCCCAGTGCAACTGGTATCCACCGCCTTCGTCCCTTTCCTGTTGATTTTCTTTTCCTTCTTCTTTTGTAGTCCCTCTTGGGTGTTCTGAACCCCCCTTTTGCTCATCTTTGTGTCTTAGAATCTCATTCTCCTCCCTCTGGCTCCCTTCTTCTGAGGAAGGATGATAGGACCCTTCGTACTTGTTCTTAATATCTCTTTTTCTGCTGACATTTGTCGGATTACTCCTTTGACTTGTCCACCCGTGATTTCCAGTTCTATTTCTTGTGCTTCACCTTCTTGTCCCGTATTTATTACAGGGTATATTCCCTGATAATCGGGCTTCTTTTGTTCGTTGTATGGCGGGGGTTTGAGCTGCTCCACCCATTCACCTGATGGTGGGGCTGTAGCCTTCTCTTTCTCCTGTTCTTTGCTCTGTGACATTTTTAGCTTCTCTTCCCTTCTTCTCTTTCCTTCCTGTTCAAACCACTCCACTATTTCCCATTTCTTCATAGTTTTATCTATACTCTCTTTTTTCGCTTCCCCCCAGCATTCTATTCTTTCCTTCATCTTTTTACATTTCCCCTCATCAAATGTCCCACTTTCAGGCCACTGCAACTCTCCCTTTGTCCGGTCTTGCCACTTTTTCATGTATTTTCTAATTTCTTTTTCAGCATCCTTGTGCCTCATTATTATAATTGCAGCTGGGGTAATTAGACTTTTTCCCTTCTCCATCATGCACCCCTATCTCGCCCTTGTGGCACTGTCACGTGGTACTAGATTTCTGTGTACTGTTGACTACTTCAGCTGAACGTTTATTCTCTCTCTGGTAAACGTGGTTGTGCAGGGGTCCTTCTAGTATGGCTCTCAAAAGAAACAAGGCAAATATTAGGATCTCAAAGTATACGTACAAAAAAAAAATACAACTTTTAATTCAATAGTTATACTTAAAAATGGATTAAAATCAACCAACTACATAATCAACCAAGTATTGACCCATCCTATAATTTAATTCACTAATCAATCAGATAAATACCAGTTATTCAATTAATTAATTAATCCAATCCAGATTAAAGTTAAATTGTTTCAGTCACTCGGTAATTTCTCCCAACTGGTTTATTATTCCTCCTCTAACGCCTCATTTATAACATCATATAATAGTGTGTCCTCTAGTCAGTTAGAGAATGCCCCAGATTGGAAAGAAAACAATCTCTTGTTTTGGTTACACGTATCAGGGCGATTCAAGGCCTTACTGGCACAGAGTTACAGAGGCTAGAATGGAGGTTTCATTTCCACCAAAATAATTTTGCTGTAAAAATACTACAAGATACTACGGTAAACACATGTCAAGAGTTTATGAAGAACTCGAGATTATAACCATACGTCTTAGCTTCCAAAAACCGTTTCAAAGAGACCCAAGAGTGGATTTTATATGAATATTTTACACTAAGCAGTAGTATTTGCTCAAAAACACAGGAAAGCTATTCTGTGTGTGTGTTCTAGGATTGCGCAATACACCTTAAGAATTGTTATCACTAGCAGCCCCCCCCCGCCAGTTGGCCCTTATCGCACCTCCACTAACACACACACACAACTGCCAACAAACAGAAGGTGTTCTGAATACAGTGGAAAACCGTCATTGGCCTTCAAACTGTCTATCTCTACTCTACGGGCACCTATTGGCTCTTGTGGGGCCTTGTTTGATTCCTAGGAGTCTGGACTACAAATCTGACACCGAATTGTAGTTTTCTGATCCTCCAATGAGAAGTGAGAAATAAACTTACGGTTTTCGGTCAGAACAGTGATGATTGTGAGGCGAGCAAAGTGATGTGAATAATACGGCTGAGATTTTCCAACTCCCATGGATTCTTGGGAATCTAAGAATATGAACATCTATAATATTTGTTATGAAAGAAATCACTCCAGTGAGGAAAAAAGGAAGAGCTTAACGGCAAGTAACCCTTCTTATCATTTACTCAGTGTACCACTCTGTGTCTCACACAGTCCCTTGTCATAAATAGATGCTCTACTTGTTGTGTGTTACGTTACTTACCTCTTTGTACAGTCAATGCCGTTCCCAGATCCCGTTTAACTTGTCCAATCAGTGTACCTACAAAGAGTAATTCATCCTCCATACGAATTATGGGATTAATTTTTCTACATCACACATCAACCTGAATCGTCATTAGGTTCAACAATGCACATGAGTTATTCAAACACAGTTTATACATTACCGTGCACTCATTACGTACTCTTTATCACGTGTGTGCTTATTTGTTCGTTTGTGCTTGTGTGTTCACGTACACTTATCACGTGTGTACTTATTTGTTTATTTGTGCTTGTGGGTTCATGTACACTTATCACGTGTGTACTTATTTGTTCATTTGTGCTTGTGGGTTCATGTACACTTATCACGTGTGTACTTATTTGTTTATTTGTGCTTGTGGGTTCATGTACACTTATCACGTGTGTACTTATTTGTGTACTTATATTGTGTACTTATATTGTGTACTTATATTGTGTACTTATCTCTGTACACACGTACACTTATCACGTACACTTATTATTCACTTATTATCATACACAGATTCTCATACACAGATTATCATATACAGATTATCATATACTGATTATCATATACAGATTATCATATACAGATTATCATATACAGATTATCATATACAGATTATCATACACTTAATACCGGGGGCCCCCCTTTTTTTCTTTTTTTTCTTTTTTTTTTTTTCCACCGTCCCTACCAAGCAGACCTGTCTCAACCAACAGCGGTATCTAGGGACTAACGCGTTTTCATCACCTGCCGTCCTGCCCCGGTCCGTGAGTTTAATAGCACTCACACCGGAGGATACGCTCCAGGAATTTTACCATGCGCTTTACCACCTGCCGTCCTGCCCCGGTACGTGAGTTTAATAGCACTCACACCGGAGGATACGCTCCAGGAATTTTATCGTGCACTTTACCACCTGCCGTCCTGCCCCGGTCCGTGAGTTTAATAGCACTCACACCGGAGGATACGCTCCAGGAATTTTATCCAGGCCTAACCACAACATAATACACTCATGAGATTTTTCACACACACACACACACACACAGTCACATATCAAAACCTTATCTAGTTATGGGGCTTTCCCTTTGCTTTTTCTCATCCAGCTCTTTATCTCACCCTTAGGAGTTCTTATCTCGAGGGCGGCTGTCCGCTCTCCTTCCCGGGGCCACCCCCCCGTTCAGGCCACAGATTCACTATACACAGACATTTGAGTTTAACAGGCGTCTGCTCACCTTGTTATTTATGGCCGGCCTCTGTAGCCCGTCAGAGAGAGCGGTCCCGGTTCCGGAGGCAGTTCACGCCGTCCCTACAGAGGTCCCTTCGTGGTCGCCATTAAATATGTCGGAACTTAGAGCCCGTCTCCAAGTCGGCACATATCAGGGTGAATTATACTGATATACTTTATAATGCTTTTATACTATATAATTGTTACTAAAACTTAATTTACTGATAGCACTAACATTAATACGAATTAAAACAATGGGAAAACGCCTCAGACCTGGATGAGAATGAGCAAACTTCTTTATTGTGGTCACTCAGCTAACAATTCTCTAAGAGAAATTGCCAGTTTGAAAGTAACAAAAGAAATCCCAAAAAACCCAAAAAGAAAAAGCATCTTCATGAAGAGCATCGGCATGCAAAAAACAAAAACCCTCCGGACGGACCTGCAGAGTTACAGGATTTTTTACGCATACACATTTGGCCCCAAAAATTCTCCTCTATATATACGCTTCCACGCGCCTCCTTATCGGTCCCCCCCCCTCACAGACCGGTTTTCATATCACCTTTTCATTATGTCATCTTATTTACCGGAATCATCTCATATGTTTTTGTAACGTCCTGTTCCTTGCAGTCCCCTTGTTTTTCCTTCACCTTTTGCCCATATGCCCATTTATGGATTTTCCTCCCCTTAGTTCCCCGGGACCCAGGCCCGGGAGCCCAGGCCTGTGACCCTGGGTCTTCTTCATTCGCCATAACAATTATGCCTAAACAACAATTTTTGTTATTAAAAAGTGTGCTCAAAAAAGAGCTTCACTCCCTGGTCAAAGTTACATTTGCCTCTCAGTTTTTCCGTGCCAGACGTCCGGAAGATTTAATCCTTCATTCAACTACAATGGGTAAGTTTCTCCTTTGCTATTTTCTACTACACATGATTTGTAATAATTATAAGTCACTCTATGAGTCTGATTTATGTCAAAAGTTATTATGTTAAAAGAAAGCTCTTATCTAAATTATTTCTCATACAAGAAAGCTCTTATCTATTTGTCATCTTATATTGTCACTATTGCTAAACTCCTGCTAAACTCTTACTGCTATACTGTTGTCATTATTATTAAGCTATTGCTACTATAATGTTACTTGTGTACAAAAACAATGGAGTTCTTTGCTGACTCCTCTAATCTGTTAACTGCTTGAATTTTGATATGATCTCATACTATGATCTCATGCTATGATCTCAGCCTGTCCTTGGTCAGGCTGGGCTTGTTTACACTTATCTCAAGCTCCCGTTCCTCTATCTCCTCTAACTCCTCTTATCTCCCTTCAGACCCTTCGCATCAGCCAGCTCATCCTGGTTGCCCCATCATGTCCTCACCTCACCATCCTCGTCCGTCTCCCTACCCAAGGCCAATGGCCGCTGATGTCATGGAAAGCTATCGCCGCTTCCAGCTACTTCATATTACCCATGAGCCCGTTACGTGTCTGGAACAGCTCTGTTCTCCTGACCTCCCCGAGCATCCTCATCTGCTGTTCCATATTGTGAGAGGGCCTCTTACTAGCACGTCCTCGACTCAAACCCCTCTGCCTAACCTCGTGGATCAGAGAACCCAAACTGATGGCTGTCCTCATGTTGAGCTTTGCAACCCTGAGCTCGGGACTCCCGCTTCTCCTCCTCCTCCAGTGCCTCATGCCTATATCCGTCCTCTCAGTCCTGCCTTGGCATCTCCTCCCTCTGATTCCGGCCCTGGAACCCCAGATTACATTCCTTCTTCTCCCTCTGATTATGGCCCTGGATCCCCAGACTATTCCCCTACTTCGCCCTCCGATTACTGAGAATGTTTATAATAACCAATAAACCTATAACCATTCCCTCTGACTCCAATGTGGTTCTTATATATATATATATATATCTCATATATATATATATATTATCTTCAATTAATCATTACACCACGTCTTATAATAATAATAATTATATATATATGTAATAATAATAATTATAATAATATTATAATGTAATGTGTATTCTCCTAAGGTCCAAGGATTTTTCACAACACAGCTTCATCTCCAACATCCTTCTACCAGTATAACCATCTACTGTACAATACCTCCTCTGTACATGTCCAAATCATCTCAATCTAGTCTCTCTGACCTTGTCCCCAAAACAGACAACCTGAGCCGTCCCTATGATGTGCTCTTTCCTAATCCTGTCCATCCTCGTCACTCCTAAAGAGAACCTCAACATCCTCATCACTGCTACCTCCATCTCTGCCTCATGTCTTTTCCTCACTGCTACAGTCTCTAACCCATACAGCAGAGCTGCTCTTACTACTATAGACGGTATATCTACTATGCCATGTGTTGTATTTTTAATGTGGAAGTTGGGGTCAGAGCACAGAGTCAGCCATGATGCTGAGGGTTAAGGGCCTTGCTCAAGGGCCCAACAGTGGCAGCTTGGCAGTGCTGGGAATTGAACCCCACTCAACAACTCAGAGCCTCAACTTTTTGAGACACCACTGCCACCGTCTACATCTAGCCAACTGATATCGTATCGTTTGATTGATAATGTACAGTTCAATATTTAAGTATCTGCTTATCGATCCAAAGAAATACCAGGAAATATTGTAGAGTTTATTTTAAATGAAAGACGTTCTACTTTATTTACTGTCGATAGTGAGCACTCCTAAGTGAGGAGAACTTTCTGACTTTCGAGTTGAGCGACATTTTCTTTGTTTGCTTTTATAACCCACCAAGTTCCGAGCTGTAGACGAGCGCAGCATTAACTATGCAGCCTCGTTATTCATCTAACCGGAAATAATAGTTTTACAGTCACACACATGAACCACCTCTAACGCTGACTTGAATTTATCCATGCAATTCAATCTACGGGTTGCGTTGGCAACAGCAAGCATGACCTCAACACGTTCCCCTTGAACATAAATGTTTTATTAACATTTTATTGTGGTGAAAGGAATTAAAACGAATGTTCCATTTATATCGATATAAAGCGAGTGTATGACTGAAGCTAAAGTGCCTCTCATGAAATATTTATTTTGCACGTTAAAGTGAATTTTTACGAATGCTTGGTCACAAGTACGACCGTGGGTGCAGTCACGAGCGCTTTTTAAGTTTTATAGTTCTTTTTTTTTTTTTTTACCTTTGTGTTTTCCTCAAACGGTCGCTTCTCGGCGCTATTTGTGATTTATCGTTTTTGTGAACAAAGACAAGAATTTTGATTCCTGTGAAGAACATATTGTGTTCTTTCATCCACTCTGTAAAGCAGCAGGCCTTGAGGACATTACTGCTGTCCAACTTCATTATATATCACCAGTGCCGGTTTCCCGCCGTTACCTTTTAACAGCTCCATTAATCCCAGAAGACATTAAGGAATGAGCTATTTGCATAAATCTGAGAGAGACGGAGCAATAACAATGTACAGAACTGTAGTGCTCTCCTGGCTCTTTCTTTCTGATCCATTAAGCTCATATCCCTTTTTCAGTATTTTTCAGAAGTTTTTTTTCCTCCCTCGTTCTCACTCCCTTGGTAATTAGTTGCAAATTAAAAAGTCTGATTTAATGAAGCCAGTTAACTTGTTGCCAGCTGCATCAAGCATAAGATCACATGGGAATTCAGCATGGCGATGAGAAGCACCTCATGTCTCTGACATTTGAATAAATGCAAACAGGCAGCCTGCTGAGAAATCTTGTCGAGGGATGACTAAGCCGTCGTGATAATGATAACCAGCAGATGTTTCATAAGTTGCTGGGAATTTATTAGTGGCTAGCTATCAATAAACCGAATGCCGGACAGGAAGTATAAAGTTTATCTCCAGCCAAAGCTAACAGGCTTGTAGCTACCATCAGGGGGAAAAAAATCATCAGGATGGGGTTTGAATCATCTGTGTAATTATCTGTGTATGACTTTGTGATTAGTGGAATAACAACAATTATTCTGTAGAGCATCGGGCAATTTGTCATTTTAAAATGATATCATTAAAAAAAAAAAAAAAGGAAAAACGATTACACTAGGGGGCACGGTGGCTTAGTGGTTAGCACGTTCGCCTCACACCTCCAGGGTCGGGGTTCGATTCCCGCCTCCACCTTGTGTGTGTGGAGTTTGCATTTTCTCCCCGTGCCTCGGGAGTTTCCTCCGGGTACTCCGGTTTCCTCCCCGGTCCAAAGACATGCATGGTAGGTCGATTGGCATCTCTGGAAAATTGTCCGTAGTGTGTGATTGCGTGAGTGAATGAGAGTGTGTGTGTGTGCCCTGCGATGGGTTGGCACTCCGTCCAGGGTGTATCCTGCCTTGATGCCCGATGACGCTTGAGGCTCCCCGTGACCCGAGGTAGTTCAGATAAGCGGTAGAAAATGAATGAATGAATGAATGAATGAATGAACGATTACACTATTTTTTTCAACAAATTTTGGGTGTGATTAAAGGTTTGTTTTTTGTTAAAGAATATTTTAGAAACTTGTTTTTATTTATTTAATTATTGTTGGTTTGTTTATTTGTTTCAGGTACGAAGAATATTTGTGTTCTGTTTGTTTTGCTTTATTTTGTACTGCCAAGATGGGCTAATTTATTTATTTATTTACTTATTTTTATTATTTTTTTTTTATGTGTGTATGTTGTATTTGCATACATTAATTTAGTCCTCTCACAGTTGTGCAATTTTAGCAGCTGTGATTGTGAGTAATGATTTTATTTTCTGTTTTTGTTCCATTTATTTAGTTTTCTTTCACCTCATATTTCTTTTTAAAATTAACACAGTTCTAGTAATCTCTGGAAAATTGTCCGTAGTGTGTGATTGCGTGAGTGAATGAGTGTCTGTGCCCTGCGATGGGTTGGCACTCCGTCCAGGGTGTATCCTGCCTTGATGCCCGATGACGCCTGAGATTTCCCCGTGACAGGCTCCCCGTGACCCGAGGTAGTTCGGATAAGCGGTAGAAAATGAACACAGTCATATATATATGAATTTCCGCTTGTTTGTGAACTATTTCGAATAATTGTACAGAGATGTGATTATAGACAATATAATGTAGATAAAAGTAGGTGGATATTTAATCTGACAAATTATATTTGAATATATTTGTATAAGTTAATATACTGATTGTTTTATATGGTACGTTCCCTCGAAAATTAGACCTGTATGTTACAGAATTTGTGTCAGTAAATTGCAGCATTTAAATTTATTGCCTAAAATATATAGCGTTTGTTATACTGGTGTTCGCTGCTTATGAATCAACTCTTTGTTGTCAAATTCTATAGCTTATGTCCACTAGTGATATGACTCATAATCCACAATTATTCCTAGACAACTTTTTTTTAGAACAGATGTCGTTATCTGTACTTTGTATTATCACAGTGAAATGAATTCAGAATCATTTTTAAGGCTCAGTGTCCTGAATCTGATGGCAGAGAAAGTAGCGTTCTTTATATAGCACCAATGATTAATGCAGCTAAGAGAACAGTGACAAGTCTGTGCTGTGCTTGAGACTTAGGGAGTAAAGCTGTGTAAGCTAGAACTAGTCACAGCGACATGGAGAGAAAGTAGTCCTGACTACATGATGTCTCCTGTAGATGTGTGGAACAGCTCATTCACAGGCCAGAGAAAAGCATGCAGGAATGTGTCATGTGTGAGACACTAAGCAAGACTGTCCTTAGATTATTCTGAGTCTCAGCATTTTTAAATTCCTTCCTTCCTTCCTTCCTTCCTTCCTTCCTTCCTTCCTTCATCCTTTCCACCCTCCCTGTATCCTTCCTTACTTCCTTCCTCCTTTCTGCCCTCCCTGTATCCTTCCTTCCTTCCTTCCTCCTTTCCTCCGATCCTGTCATCTGCCTTCCTTCCTTCCTTCCTTCCTTCATCCTTTCCGCCCTCCCTGTATCCTTCCTTACTTCCTTCCTCCTTTCTGCCCTCCCTGTATCCTTCCTTCCTTCCTTCCTCCTTTCCTCCGATCCTGTCATCTGCCTTCCTTCCTTCCTTCCTTCCTTCCTTCCTTCCTTCATCCTTTCCACCCTCCCTGTATCCTTCCTTCATTCCTTCCTCCTTTCTGCCCTCCCTGTATCCTTCCTTCCTTCCTTCCTTCCTCCTTTCCTCCGTCACTGTCATCTTCCTTCCTTCCTTCCTTCCTTCCTTCCTCCTTTTAACCCTCTCTGTCTCTTTCCTTCCTTCCTTTCTTCCTTCTGTACTTTCATCCTTCAGTCCTTCCTTCCTTTCTTGCTTCCTTCTTCCATATCTGACTCCTTCCTTCTTCCCCTTCTCTCTCTCTTCTTCCTTCATTCCTTCCCTCCTTCACCTTTGTTAGATACCTAGTTAGTTAGTCAGTTAGTAAGTTCCTTGCTTCCTTGCTCCCTTACTCCCTGCCTTCCTCCCTGCCTTCCTTCCTTTCTTTCTTTCTTTCTTTCTTTCTTTCTTTCTTTCTTTCTTTCTTTCTTGCATTCATTCATTTGTTTATTCATTCATTCATTCTTTCTTTCTGAGGATGTGTGAAGCATTATGTCCACCCTTTGGTTTGTTTGGTCAGGGTTTTTAGTTCTGAAGAGAACTAAAATAAACCCATAATCTTTAGATATTCATAGGATGAATAACAAACAAAAGAAAAAACAGCACCACTAATTTCCTCTCAGTCACGTTATATAAAATGTGACCTCAGAGTCTTCTGCATTCACACCACTGGAATAAAAGTGTAGTTTTGGAAAGGTTTCTTACTTCTTTGGACAGTTCATAGTTGTACCCTTTTAAACAGGCACTATTTGTAATCTTTTTCTCCAAAGGGACAAACCAAAGTACCATTAATGCCTCAGAAGGAACCGTCTAATCCTCCTGAGAGGAGTGTACTTAGTTATAAGCTCCATTTTACCAAATTGCTTCGACACAAATAAAACATGGGAAAACACACAGTCCATTTTCAGATCTCTGCAGCGTCCGTTTACGTGCCGCATGAAGAGTTACGCATCCTGTGAAAAAGTAGTGAGGAGTCTTAGTGAGTATCTGCAAAGTTGTTTTCACCAGATGCTATCTGTATAATCCTTGATTGCCCAACTGGCTTTTATTGATTTACTGGTGGAGGAGATGCACAAGTCCACTCCCACCATTCAGTGTGCAGGATATTAGCAGGGGTTAGATTGCTGATGGGCTGCAGATGGTACCAGTGATTTCCACTCACCACTTTTCCCAGTCACATTTAATTGGACAGATTGCATTTTACATGATTAATCAGTATTTAGAAATTATACTGAGGATAAATTAACACACCAGTCCGACGTATGGCAAGTCCTTTTTGACGGTTTGCGGTTTTGTTAGCGCATCGGATCTCATTTAGAATTAAAAATCGTGCATAGGGATGGACAGCAAATGCAATCAGATTACTGCTGCTACGCAAGCAGGTGAGTGTAGAGCACTAATTCTCTTTTAGGGATGCACTTATAGTATTTCCAGGGATTTCAGAACAGCGTAACAGATATTGCGTTATCGGGCAGGCGTGGCCTATTTGATAATCTAACCCTAACCCTAACCCTAATCCGAACTACCTCGGGTCACGGGGAGCCTGTGCCTATCTCAGGCGTCATCGGGCATCAAGGCAGGATACACCCTGGATGGAGTGCCAACCCATCACAGGGCACACACACACACACTCTCATTCACTCACGCAATCACACACTACGGACAATTTTCCAGAGATGCCAATCAACCTACCATGCATGTCTTTGGACCGGGGGAGGAAACCGGAGTACCCGGAGGAAACCCCCGAGGCACGGGGAGAACATGCAAACTCCACACACACAATGCGGAGGCGGGAATCGAACCCCCAACCCTGGAGGTGTGAGGTGAACTAATCACTAAGCCACCGTGCCCCCCCAGCATAATAGATATAAAATATAAAATCTACCTGTATGACTGTTTTGTCCTTCATTATCCCTCGTAGGTATTTTTTTTGAAAGAGGGCATTTTTCCAAGACCTTCAGAAACATGGTAACGACAGATCTCTTTTAAGCCTTTTCACCACTACACTGGTGCTCGACTTATCAGGCATTTTCGATCATTATAAACAAATAAATTATTTTATGGTCTTTATATATTATTTTAAGTCTGATATAAGATGAGTCCGGACTCATCAGGACGTTTGTCTATTTCGTTTATTGGGACACCGAGTTTTAGTGGTTGAAAATTAGTGGCCTTCAAATTTTAGATGCTTATGAATAAGCACTTAAAGTTTCACAGAGAGCAGAAATGGGTATTGAAAAACATTTGTGTATTGTAAAAAAAAAATACTTTGTCATGAATATATTCTCTCTATTTGTCACCCCGGAAGGAGGAAGTCATAATAACTTAAATTAATAACTAAAATACACAAAACAGGAAAACAGACGAAAACTTGACAGGACAAAAGACGAGGAAACAAGGAACAAAAACAAAAGCACATGGCCAGGCTGAGTCCTGACACTATTGGGCTATGACATTATACTGTATGTAATGAAAATACAAATTCTTAAAGCCCTGAGTGTCTACTTTCATATGGCATTAAACAATAGGATGGAGTGGGACATGAAAAAGATATCCAATGCTGAACACGGACACGTTTTTTTAAAGACTGGAAAAAAAAAAGGGTTAAATACTGACTATACGGAGACGGCGTATGGGCCGGATGAACACTCTCCAAGAACTGAGGGCTAGTTGAAATTCTCACCTCATGTCAGCGTCCTGCTTTACTTCAGTAAAGAGCTCATTTCCTTCTCTGGATTAAGGCCCTGATCTGATTAGGAGTGAAATTGAAGTCTAATATGTGGAATGACTTTGCGTTTCTATGTAAGAATCTTAATGTCTCACCCATATGTGCAGTTTTTGGCTCAAATGAAAAAGTCAGTGTAACTTTTTCATTCATATGTGCCGTGTAGTGCATAATGTTGATATTTTATTTACACTAGGACGTGTTGGAGGTTTATTTAAATTCATTCTGTGATTAAATTACGTTTTAATTAAAGCATTCGTTCGTGCATTCTTTCGTCGCCGTTAGCTTCCAAATCCTTGTTCCTTGGGAAGTCGTGGCTTTGGGAAGTCATGGCCTAATTGTTAGAGTTTGACTCCTAACCCCAAGGTTGTGGGTTTGAGTCTCGGGCCGGCCACGACTGAGGTGCCTTTGAGCAAGGCACCGAACCCCCCCAACTGCTCCCCGGGCGCCGCAGCATAAATGGCTGCCCGCTGCTCCGGGTGTGTGTTCACGGTGTGTGTGTGTTCACTGCTGTGTGTGTGCACTTTGGATGGGTTAAACGCAGAGAACAAATTCTGAGTATGGGTCACCGTACTTAGCCGTATGTCACGTCACTTTCAGTTTTTTCACTTTCATTTTGTCCTGGATTCATAAGAAAAACCATGTGTACACTTATTCATGCAAAAAAAAAAAAAAAAAAAAAGTACTGAAAACGAGAGGTTTTGGAGATGCTAAGAACCCTGAGAACATTTTAAAGATCCATGCAGATCAGTAACCTGAGCTCAGGATCACGCCAGAGAGCCCTGAAGCTGTGAGGCAGCAACACTACCTGCTGTCGTGCCGGCGTTCAAAATGATAAATGAAATCATATTTAGCTTCTATGCGTTCACATGCATTGGAACTCTCTACTGAAGCATTTGAAATGTCATTAATGTCAACTAGAAAAATATCCCATTTGATATATAAATATTGCAAAAGCTGGGAATGTGATCTCATTCTGCCTCGAAATCAGTTTAGTACCTAGAACACATCATGTCAAATAGTGTATATATGTTTTCATTATTACGGCATAATCTCATGGATAAAAACCGTCAAGAACAATTCAAATACAAAGATTAATATTAGACAAAAGTTTAAGATTAATATTAGACTTATATTTAAATGTGTTTGTATTTATCCCCGGGGGGCACGGTGGCTTAGTGGTTAGCACGTTCGCCTCACACCTCCAGGGTTGGGGGTTTGATTCCCGCCTCCGCCTTGTGTGTGTAGAGTTTGCATGTTCTCCCCGTGTCTCGGGGGTTTCCTCCGGGTACTCCGGTTTCCTCCCCCAAAGACATGCATGGTAGGTTGATTGGCATCTCTGGAAAATTGTCCGTAGTCTGTGAGTGCGTGAGTGAATGAGAGTGTGTGTGTGCCCTGCGATGGGTTGGCACTCCGTCCAGGGTGTATCCTGCCTTGATGCCTGATGACGCCTGAGATAGGCACAGGCTCCCCGTGACCCGAGGTAGTTCGGATAAGCAGTAGAAAATGAGTGAGTGAGTGAGTGAGTGAGTGAGTGAGTGTATTTATCCCCAATGATCAAGCCTCAGGTGACTGAGGTAACTGTGGTGAGGAAATCCTCCCTTAGATGGAAGAGGAAGAAACCTTGAGACTCAAAAGTGCACCTCATCCTCATTTGGGTGACACTAGAGGGTGTGATTATAAACTGTTATAAACACCGGAGAGGTTTATTATGAATAAGGTCCTTTTTTACAGTCAGATACAGTCTGATAATTGTGTATTGATTAGAAGGTTATTGATTAGGAACACTAAAGCATTAAAGGAGAATCAGAACCAAAATTACAGTAAGAAGCTAAAATAAACCTGATCTCACAAACAGAGATGGTTGATATGGTTGGTATGTTGGCCTCGCACTTCCAGGGTTGGGGGTTTGATTCCCAGGAACTCTCTGTACACATAGCAACAACACAGAGTACTCAATTTCTGTTGCCTCTCTCTCTCTCTCTCTCTCTCTCTCATTTTAGTGCAGGTGAATGTTGGCATGCTGTCTCTGGCTTTAATTCAGTGCTGTTGGACCTTTGTCATATAGTGATTGTGTTTACATGCACACTAATAATGTGTTAATTATCTCATCTTTGGCACAGATCAATGATCAAGTGTGCAGGTAAACAGCATCCTGTGATATGTTTATCTCAGTAATTGAGTCATTCAGTATGTTTATGTCGTTAATCTCTTATAACTTGCCTCTAGCTGTACATATTACAAACAGCTCTACAAAATAGAGATGGAAGAGTGGAATGGCTTATTCCTAAAGTTAAAACCGAGACACACCTTTATCGGAGCTTGTTGATTAGAAATCTAATTGATTGGTGAAAGAGACAGAAGTAGTAGAAGAGAGAAGAAATATGATTATTTGGCCGAGACAAATTTTGCCATAATCGGCCACTTAAGTGTATAGAATTATAACAAATCAGATTAAAAGGAAAATGGAAAGTGGTAGCTCAGTGCTTAAGGTGTTGGACTTCTGCTCGGGAAGGTTGTGAGTTCAAGACCGAGGGCCACCAAGCTGCCGCCACTGGGCCCCTGACGAAGGCCCTTAACCCTCAATTGCTCCGCTGTATAATTGAGATTGTTATTTTGGTAAGGGAACAATTGTCTATATATATATATATATATATATATAGACAATTTTTCCCTTACCAGCCTCTTATGATTTCTTTTACAATTTTTCTTTTACAAAAAGATTTTTTTTTCTTTGAGCCCAATGTTTTGAAGACATTTACCTCAGAAGATGTGTTGATTCGTTGCGACTCTTCTTGAGGAGAAATATGTCGCGAATCTCTCCTGCGGAGTGAGGAAGAGGTGGACAGTTGGAGTTAAAAGATTTGCGCTCAAGCTATTTTCAAGACTTTAGATTGGTTAATAACTTGTAAAAATAACAGACCCACGTGGGGACTGACCAATAGCATCGATATGTGAAAAAATATGAAATTGACCAAATCTGGACTTACGAGGTTCCCGCCCGACAGCGACGATATATATATATAGCTGCTATAAAGTATTATTAAATAATAACAGGAACAAGAGACTACGTAATTACAAGTGGATAAAAAAGTACAAGGTAAATATTCGTTCTGTAAATAATACAAAATTGTCAGCAGGAGTCAATTCCAAAACACTAATCAACTTTGCACCACCTCACCATTACAGTATAGAAGAATAATGAACTAATGAAATATTTTTCTATACCAGCAAAACTTGTTGTTTTATTCCCTACTTATGTAACACCGTTCTAAACCCTAAATTACAGACTGTCATACAGACAGTGTAAAGTGAAGTGTTTTCTCTTTGTTGTGAGCTATAATAAGGTGTCAATGAAAAAAATTGCTGAGTGCAAATAACAAGATCTTTTCCAGAATCAATGAATCACAATTTATAAAGAAAACATTCTTTTTAAATGGCGTAATTATTTAGACTTCTTATACGAGCTGAACGGTTTTGTAATATTTTATAAATCCACGTTGCTGTCTGACGAAAAAAAAGGAATAAACAGATTCCAGGTTAAGAGCAAAACAAATGAGACACAGTGATTGGGATAGAGCTTTAAAGGATTCAGACGATTAGACAGGCCTGAATTTTACAGATATCGACTCTTCTGTAATTTGGCGCCTTGAAATGGAAAACAAAAACGTGCTTCAGTAGCAACGTGCATCAGTTTATTTGTTTCTATTTGTCTCTACGCTGTGATATCTGTGCATTAGAATGCTGCCGAGGAGATGCTGTGGATTCCATCGGTGAAAAGCTCTGTCTTCGTGGCACATCGCTGTCATTGATGAAGCTGCGTAATTTGGGCCGTGCGAGCACCGATGGCGAGGCCATAAATTGGAAAGCAAACACAGGCTTTTAAAGCAATATTTTCAGTTCAGCTCCCTAACTGTCCTTTTCTCATCACATCTGTACAAAATTGACAGATATCAGGGGTATGAAATCTTTACTGGCTTAATAGTAGATCGATCGCTTCACTTGCTGAACGAGCGTCTTTGTTGTGCGCTTTTTGTGGCATTCGGGTTACAGAGAGATGCCGTTTGGGGCTTCCTTGTTGCTCTGTCTTTAAATGGCTTTCGAACCCCACAGAGGAGGGAGAGTTGAGATGATTTACAGTCCTCAGCAAGCACGACGGTCTTCACTGCTCATCGCTGCGTCTCGTAGTGATGTTACGTTCTCAGCTCTGATTGGTCAGAAGGTCTTGGTTCATTTTCTGTAACAGCAGCTTATACAACAAGGCATATAAACCTAATGTAAAAAAAAATAATAATAATATATGAATATAAACTTGTTTATATTAATGCATTCCTTTTAATGCATTTCTATAGTAACAAACACAACACAGAAAGTTTCCATGTTCCACATTATTTACAGCTAATAAGGAATCGATTTTCAACATGCAAAAACTAAAGAAAAATAAATATTTACTATGATTATTATTAATATTATTATTCATATAAATATCAATATTAACACTAATTGTATTAATAATAATCGTAATATTTATTACGATTATTATTAATATTATTATTCGTATTAATATCAATATTAACACTAATTGTATTATTAATAATAATAATAATAATAACAATAACAATAATGATTCTTATTGTTATTATTATTATTATTATTATTATTATTTCTTAGAATGAAGTTTACTTGTAATGTGTAATTTAATGTCTTTGCAAGGAGTTTCCATTGTCACATCAGTGTAACAGTCAGATTTTAACACATGATTGATGATAGAAACACACACACACACCACATAATATCAATGTCCAGCAGTTCAGAAGATGCAATAACAGTTTGTAACAGTGAGAGCTACGAAGTTGTTAAACTCACGTACACATCTTTTCCTGTATTTAGATTAAACACTATTGTCTCTCATAAGGAATAAAACATTACTGCACATGCTATCATTCTGTTATGTGAAAATAACCAATGATGTAGTGTGTGTGCTGAGTTAAGCAGACTTAAGAGGAGTAAACAGTATAAGCAAATTTCCAAAAATGACTCTTTTTAATTGATTAATAATTTTTATATACAGCTATACAGATATAATGTACAGATACAATGTAATATCCATGAAACAAGTAAGACCCTGTTATCACTTACGGTTCAGCAGCAATAATCAGTTTTTGCTCAATAGACTTTTTTCCTTCTCTTAAATTTAATAACACAAAAAAATGAAGATTGTTTTGTTCCAAAAAAAATCTAGAAAGTTCTGAAGACAAAATTCTTTGTTAAATAACCTAAATCTGTATATTACTAGCCGTAGATTCGAGAAATGATAATGTATTATTATTATTGTTATTATTATTATTATTATTATTATTATTATTATTATTATTATTATTATTATATATTTACATATTTAAAATAATTCTACTTGTTTGTTTGTTTAATATTCACACTTGTGATAGATGCTAGATGGTATTTTATTGCTGTGTGCCTGTACAGTGCTAGACAATAAACTGGTATCGATCTCTTTATTAACCTGGGATTTGTCTTGCAGCTGGAACTAGTGTCAGAGCTGCTGATGAACCGAACACATTTGAGAATTCAATAGAACAGAATAGAATAATACGGATAGTAGTTCATATTATTCGGGACAAGGTCATCCTTCTGTGTCGTAGCCTTTTTTTTTTTTTTTTAGACAAAAGTGGGCTGGCGTACATGGCCAAGCAGTGTAATCTGCTGCTGAAGCTCATCTGAACTGAAGGACTAGTGTCAGCTATTGTGTGCTCTGCTGCCAGTGGACATTCATTATAGGCAGAGAAATTGTTTTGTGGACGCACCATGTGAAGGCTGAAGCAGATTTATGATGGATATGAAGAGAAACTGAGGGACATAACATCACACACATCTAATGCCATTATAACATCTAATGCCATTATAACATTGTGTGTGTGTGTGTGTGTGTGTGTGTGTGTGTGTGTGTGTGTGTGTGTGTGCTTTTCTGTTTACCCGGTATACAGACGATACAGTCAGCAAGTTTGCTGTAGAGATATTACCCTAAGCTTCACCTTTCATTCACAGCCAGTTTCTCATCTCTAACTCTCGGAGTCAGGAGTTCTCAAAGCTTTGCCAGTGTACCCTCTGTTTTCCCATATACCACCTTAAAGGTGGGGTGTGCGATGTTTGAAAAACATCGCGCTGACAAACAAAACAAACGTGTAGCCAATGAGCAGAAAGGGGTGTGTCTTGTCAATATGGGCGGAGAGAGTGTTTAGTCTGACATTAGCAGAAAGTGACTAAACATTGACAAGGCAGATAAAAATGAAAAGCGAAAAAAGGCTTATAATAAAGAAGAAGCAGGACCCGTGTTAATATAGGATCAGCTTTCCAGCGCTGGAGAGAACTGAACGTCTTCAGTGTGAAACGGAGCTAAACCTTTCACGGTACAACACACAGTACTACAAAAACACATTTGTATTACCATAGTATTACTCATTGAGTTCATTTATTGATAAAAATATCCCCTCTGCCAGCTGCCCCAGGAGGTTCCGACATAATAGTTGCCTGGGTTACGTATGTATGTGTGGGGCGGAGCTATCAAAACAGGGGTGACACCCATTTGGGTTAGGGGTGTGTTTGTTTTGGTGATTTCAAATGTCATCATTGGCTTTCAAACATCGTGCACCTCACCTTTAATGCTTTTTTAAATGTGAACAAATCTAAATTGATGCGGCGCTGAGAATTTTCATATCCGTCAGTGTGAAATATTTATCAAAACACAAAAAAATCCCTTGTTTTTAACTGCCTAGATTTATACTCTAGGTTCAATAAAGATTTAGAGCTCTTCCTACTTAAATGTGACTCAGTAAGTAGTTACAGGGATCTTTGTAAATAATTAAAGCTCTTTGGATGCTTTTGTGGCTTGAAGAAGGATCGAAAGTGGGGATTTATTTAGAATCGAAACGCAGTCGTTCGTTTCGAATGCGGTCCTGAGCACGGGCATGGTACGTTCGCATGTTTTATTTAAAGGTGCCTTATGTTTTCCAAGATCTACTGACTGAAAGGTGCAGCTCCCAGGCCTCACTGTGAGATCTGAGTTATACACTATGTATCTTCAGAGATAAAAATGCCTTTAGGTATTTCAGCTAAACCACACTAATGGTGAGGCTTTACTTGATGAATGAATGCCAGGTGACAAGGAAGCTGTCGATCTCTGACACACACACACACACAAGGAGACAACGTTATTATTTCTAATTCATACCAGAGAATGTATCTATATCCATGTGCATTTATTTTTCTGTAGTTTTTCTACAGAAGGGAGGCGATGCATCTCCAAACGTAGCTTATTTTTTGTCTGTGTGTACATTTTTTTTCCCATATAAAGAGAACATTATTTTCTCTTTATTTAAATAGGGAGCCTTTTTTTTCCCCTTCAATTCCTGGCATTTCCAGCAGTCATTGATCCACTGCTTGCTTGATTAATCTCCTATAAGAACATCAGCAGTCCATTACAGCCTGAATTATGCTTTGAATTCTGTCCAGGTCTTACTTTTACATTTATAGCTCACTAGGCAAATAGTTCTGATTGAAATGACACATTCTTGCACGATTGTTTCTTATCGATCAGTGATATCTTGTTGAAAAGCCCCTCGTTCTGAGAATTCTCTCATTTCTGGCCTTTGTAATATTTCTGAATTATGGAATTTGACTAATCAGATGATATCAGTTCATTTTCCGTAAATTCAAATCACAGGTTTATTATATTACATTATATATTATATTATCATATTACTTCTTGTAATATGTTGTTGTTTCTATAGCAACACCGATTCACAGCAACCTGAATGTGGATGCTTTCTGTAATCTATGACTATTGATATAGTAATTAAAAAAATGTGTTATTATAAACTATTCCTTTTAGAGGATGTTTAGAAGAGGTTTTACAGTTTCTTGGTCACAAGATGCATTTATTAATCCCTTTAAAAGAAAGCGAAGGAATAAGTCAAAATATTAAAACATTTCTAATGTGGGGAAAATGATTGACTGACACATAACAAGCTCTGTTGCATCTCCCGAGGCATCGTTTTAACCGAACGTACAGCTTCACAGTTGCTTAAAATTCTTGTTTTCTATGAACTCTTTCTTGAACTGCTGACATTTTTTTCAATGGTAAAACCATATATCATGAAATCCATAATGAATTATTTGTGTAGGTTGGATGGTTGTGATCTGGAGCTTATTAGGCCCAGCCTGATCTCTGTATATTTTACTGCTTTGGGTTATTTGCAGATTGGGACCTCTTGTGTCTAAACAGTGCAATTAATAATAATTAAACAATTATTCCCATGATAGACACCATCAAATATTTTGCACCCCTGATTTAAAAAAAAAAAAACCTACGTTAAATATCTTGTTGGTTAATCAAGATAATCAGTCACTGATTGTTTTCTTTAAACTGTACAATATCACACATTCAATGTATTCCACCGTGTATGATGGAATAACAAAACTAAGACTCGTTAAATAAAACGATAGGCTGTAAAACGCCAAATTCATGTCTTTCAGGTCTTTCAGCGCAGAGAGGATGGCTCCGTAAACTTCTACAGGGACTGGGCTGCATATCGTGAGGGCTTCGGGAAGATCACAGGGGAACAGTGGCTTGGTAAGCAGTGTTTAATTCTATTTTCCATATTACAAAAGATAAGTACAAGTTCACTTCAGTCGGCCGAAGTACATTATCAGCGATTATGTCTTAAAAGTAAAATGCAGAAGCGAGTCTTATTAATGTTGTGGCTGCTACTTTACCCAGCCATTACTGTTCCTTTTAATACTATTAAGAGAACGTTGTTAGAGAACAACAGTCTGAATTAATGAACACTGATGACACACGAAAGACAGATTGCCTGTAAATAACATGCCTGAGTTATTTTAGGGAATTGAGAAAAGAGGAACATACAGTAGAATAGAAAACACTGATCTAGCAACATGACAGAAACAGATGCTGGTGGATGCAGAGATAGATAAGAAGACAGATATGAGATACCCCAGTAGGGATTGGTGCAAAAGCTTCAAAATCCTTCCTTTCAGCCTTCCCTTAGCTTCACAATATATTCGTTTGTCTTTTTTTTTTGCACAAATCATTTACAAATATGTGTGTTTTTCTGACTATCTGTTCCTATCAGATGCAACTTATTTAGGCAAGATTAATAGTATTTTCATTCATTTACTATTTGCAAGGTTGCCTTTATTTTTTTATCAGGGAACATGTGCATTCTATTTCAGGGATGAATCCAGTTTCTTTATTAATCTGCTCCGTTCAACGGAAACGTGCACATTTCCATGAGTGCAACGAACTAATAATGTGGAATGACGTGTCACTGAATGTCAGAATGGTATGACATTTCTTGCAGCAGTTTATAAAGACGCCTGGCTTGGGACACTGACCCGAGTCTGGGAAACTGCCTGCTATTTGTTTGGATGCCCAATAATATGCTCCACGCTATGGGCTAAAGAAGCCAGCGGTTTTACCTGATGGTGAAGCTCTACGTCGCCCCTTCTGTTTAAGAAGATGAGTCTAAAGCTCCTCTGATGTCTGATCAATAAGACACAAGAAAGCTGAACACAATTAACCTAGAGTTCAAAGAGATGAGCTGGAGGGGAGAAAATAAAGAGTACACAGAGATGAAGATAAGGGAATGGAGAAAGAAAGAGAGAGTGTAGAGGCCGCACTGCCCTCAGCAAAACTCATATCAGAGATGCAGCAGCTCAGCAACCGTAGGAGGATTGAGTGAGATTGACAGATGAAGTTGTACGTTAGATAGCATCAGGAATTATAGACGTCTAATATCGTGGAACGTGAACGTTTGTCTTAGGTTAATGTTATGAACTCAAAGTGATGTGATTTGCAACATGGCTCATGAGCTGACTTTGGTGAACGAGGTGAAAGGACGTTCGTCTTAGTGCTCAGTGCTCACAAAACTCAAGTGCTCTCACACAAGAGTTTAAAAGTTAATAGATAGGTTGAATAAATGATAAGTGATATGCTAATAAATAATAATAATAATAATAATAATAATAATAATAATAATAATAAGGCTTCAACACGACACAATCGGATATGAAACATCTCTAATCAGCATCTAATGTGAACGAGTGCTTTAAGTATCAGATTCCACTTTGCTAGCCTGTAATGATGAATTTTGTGTACACCCCAGTCGCTTCTCTCATATACAGACTTATATTATATATGATATAATATCATATTTATTTATATATTTTTGACAGAACTAACCGGATGTTCATGTAAAAACTCACACACACAGCTCACAAACATGTCCTAAATGAAAGTCTAAAGCATTCCCTTTTTAAAGGATCTTGGAGATATAGGTGAAGCGTTCTGTTGTTATTATTTATAGTAATTTAATAGTTTACTGTGATGTAGGTTTTTTTTTTTTTTTTTTTTTAGAAAACAATTTGGTCTAAAAAGCAATTGGTGATTTTAAGGAGAAGATTGGTTGCATCATTGGGATCTTTTCTTATCTGGAAAGATAAAAAGACATTCCTTAATACTCTTAATCTGAAACCTGGGTCAATATCCTGAAATCCGGTGCAGTCCTGAATCGAAGGGTGTGAATTCACCAAAACAGACTATCCCACACTCCGGTGACAAATTGTAACGCCTGTTTCCCAGTTTTAACACTTTCTGATTATATATTTAGGGTTAAAAATGACTAAAGGAAATGGCATCAGAGCTGCTACTGCAAAGTGCTCATGCATTAATGAAGCTGATGACACTTCTCAGCATATTGAGCTGAAAGTTACACCTCAGTGCTTATTAGCGACCATGCTCCATCTCCAGTAGCGTCTCATCAGTGGTCCTCTCACCCTCCTTGTAAGATTAAACAACATTCAGCAGTGTGAATTCATTATGCACTGTGAATGTGCTATATCATCCCAGAGTCTTTAAAATTGCCTTTATGCTCAGTTTAGATGGGTTTGTGAACATTAAACAAGGGCCTTAGATGAAGTATATTAAATTACAATGATGTGAGTAAATAAACTGGGTTGAATGTGACTACAAGAAATAAAACCATTTATTGCAGGGGTGGAGAAATCATAATTTTATTAGCTAGTCAGTGAAAGCTCTAATGAACTGGTTAGGGCTGATGTTGTGCTTACACAGGTGTATAATGATTTAGGCTGACAACTAGCACAATTTAGCTCGAATGTGTGACAGTCAATTTATGTGTATTACATTCCTGCACATTCCTTACCTGCAAGCTTCAAACAATACACACCTACAAACTTCAAACAATACACACCTGCAAGCTTCAAACAATACACACCTGCAAGCTTCAAACAATACACACCTGCAAACGTCAAACAATACACACCTGCAATCTTCAAACAATACACACCTGCAAGCTTCAAACAATAAACAAATAAAAACTTCAAACAATACACACCTGCAAGCTTCAAACAATAAACACCTACACACGTAAAACAATACACACCTGCAAGCTTCAAACAATAAACACCTGCAAGCTTCAAACAATACACACCTGCAAGCTTCAAACAATACACACCTGCAAGCTTCAAACAATACACACCTGCAAGCTTCAAACAATACACACCTGCAAGCTTCAAACAATAAACGCCTACAAACGTCAAACAATACACACCTGCAAGCTTCAAACAATACACACCTGCAAGCTTCAAACAATACACACCTGCAAGCTTCAAACAATAAACACCTGCAACCTTCAAACAATACACACCTGCAAGCTTCAAACAATACACACCTGCAAGCTTCAAACAATACACACCTGCAAGCTTCAAACAATACACACCTGCAAGCTTCAAACAATAAACGCCTACAAACGTAAAACAATACACACCTGCAAGCTTCAAACATTACACACCTGCAAGCTTCAATCAATACAGACCTGCAAGCTTCAAACAATACACACTTGCAAGCTTCAAACAATAAACACCTACAAACGTCAAACAATACACACCTGCAAGCTTCAAACAATACACACCTACAAACGTCAAACAATACACACCTGCAAGCTTCAAACAATAAACACCTAAAAACGTCAAACAATACACACCTGCAAGCTTCAAACAATAAACACCTGCAAGCTTCAAACAATACACACCTGCAAACTTGAAACAATAAACACCTACAAACGTCAAACAATACACACGTGCAAGCTTCAAACAATACACACCTGCAAGCTTCAAACAATACACACCTGCAAGCTTCAAACAATAAACACCTGCAAGCTTCAAACAATACACACCTGGAAGCTTCAAACAATATACACCTGCAAGTTTCAAACAATACACACCTGCAAGCTTCAAACAATAAACACCTGCAAGCTTCAAACGATAAACACCTGCAAGCTTCAAACAATAAACACCTACACAAGTAAAACAATACACACCTGCAAGCTTCAAACAATAAACACCTACACACGTAAAACAATACACACCTACAAACTTCAAACAATACACACCTGTACATTTCAGACAAAACACACCTGCACACATTTTACCAACAGCCAGTAAGAGTATTCTTGTGGGATTCAGAAACAAGTACCGATGCTTTGCACCACTGAGAAATATTTGAACAGGTTGGAGCATATTGTATGAAAAAAATTAAATTCAATAGGAAGTAGAGCTTTTTATTCTTTGGCAAAGCTGTCAGCGATGCAAGATCTTGTGCTTGCTCCATCCATCTCTCTCGCTCTCCTCCTACACCTCTTTATGTTCTGTTGAAGAGCGTGGTGTGATCATGTTTCTCCTCCCTTTCCTCCTCTCCCGTCTGGTCTACTGAAATCCAGTTCCTGAGATGAACAACACAAGCTCTGCTGACAAGCGTGGCTACTTACTGTATACATCTTCTACTCTCTGTTCCCTTCCTCCCCACATCTCCATATCTCCATATCGCTGCCTGCTTTATTCTGTCACTTCTCTTATGCGTGAGAGTGTTTGTGAAGGTTCGTGTTATGACTTTTCACAATTGCTTACTCACATACTGCTGGCTGCTATTGAACGACCCCCTTAATATTTCACAGCATTGGAAGAGCAGCTAGAATCTTTTGACACTCTTACAGAGTGGAGGTGCAGGTACTGTATGACACACATAACGTGTTAATATTGTCTGAATGTATTACAGCCTGAGTGTATTCGACACATCATATGCAGCCCCTGGCATTGTTGTCTGAATCGTTTGAGGGAGGAAGAAGTCATTAGATAATTCAAGTATAAAATTCACACTTGCATGACTTGAAAAAATCTACACCTTCACACCAACAAGCACACTTGCCCAACTATGAATGAGCACCCGAGGCGCTCTCTCTCTAGATAGATAGATAAATAGATATAAAGAAAGAAAGAGAGAAAGAAAGATTAAGAGACCAATTTATAGGTATGTGTTTAAATAAATTTAAAAAATATATATTTTTAGTTTAAAATTACTGACAACATTCATTATCCGAACTACCTCAGGTCACGGGGAGCCTGTGCCTATCTCAGGTGTCATCGGGCATCAAGGCAGGATACACCCTGGACGGAGTGCCAACACATCTCAGGGCACACACACACTCTCATTCACTCACGCATTCACACACTACGGACAATTTTCCACAGATGCCAATAAACCATGCATGTCTTTGGACCGGGGGAGGAAACCGGAGTACCCAGAGGAAACCCCCGAGGCACGGGGAGAACGTGCAAACTACACACACACAAGGCGGAGGCGGGAATCGAACCCCGACCCTGGAGGTGTGAGGCTAACGTGCTAAACACTAAGCCACCGTGCCCCCATTACTGACAACATTTCTCCCAAATTCCAAATAAACATATTGTCTTTTAGAGCATGTATTTGCAGAAAATTACAACCAGTCGAATAACAAAAAAGATGTTTTAAGATATTAATTTTTAAACACCACAATACTAATTTTTAAACTTAGCAAATGTTTCAAAACCAATATTTGGTGAAATATGCCTGCTTTTCGACCACAGCTTTCATGAGTCTTGGCATGCTTTCCACCAAACGTTCACACTGCTGTTGGGTGACTTTATGCTACTCCTTGTGCAACAAAGCGGTTCAGCTTTGTTTTATGGCTTGTGATCATCTATCTTATGCTTGATCACATTCCAATGGTTGTCTTTGGGGTTCAGGTCTGGAGATTGGAATGGCCATGATCCCGGATGGTCTTGATGTCGCGGTCCTCCATCCACACCTTGATGGCCTGGCAGTGTGCCATGGAGAATTATCCTGTTGGAAAAGTCAATCCTTACAGTTGGGGAACATTGTCAGAGCAGAAAGAAGAAAGTTTACTTCCAGGACAGCCTTGTACGTGAATTGATTCAATCGCCCTTCACCCCCAGATCATCACAGATCCTCCGACAGATTTCACAGTGGGTGCTAGACACCGTGGCATGTTGACCTCTCCAGGTTTTCATCTAACCATTACATGTCCAGGTGTTGGGCAAAGCTGAAAATTGGACTCTGAGAAGATGACCCCTTCTTTGCTTCTAATTGGTGAAGGGCTTTTTTCTAGCTTTCTAACTTCAGCCCTGCCTCTATAAGACAGTTTTGAACCGTCCTCACCGTGCACTTCACCCCTGCTGCCATTTGCCATTCTTTTTGTAGGTCACTTGATTTCATCCTACGGTTATTGACTGACAATCGAATGAGTTGGCGGTCATCCCGGTCAGTTCAGCGTTGCTTTTGCCCTCTGCTGGTCTGTAGCTTTGTTTTCTCCAGTGTCTGCAGCTTGACCTTGTTCTTATGAACCGCTGTCTTGAAATTTTAAGAATGGAAGTAACCTGATGCTCACTCTGCCAGTAAAGCCAGAATTGAACCCTTCTTTTCCTTACTTCTTTTCATCTCTTTTGGCATGATCAAGAGTTTTATTGGAAGAGGATAATGATGACAACAGAAGTGGATTTTATTATTTTTCTTGTTAAATACAATTTGGTTCAGGTGATCACCTAATCAATTTTTAATTAAGCAGAATGAGGTGTGACACTGAACGGAATGGAACGGAACGGTTGCCATACATGTAGAAATGCTGATTTTAGAAAAATTTAGGGTGGTCTTTTATTTTTTTTTCCAGAGCTGTATACAGTTTGTAGTAGTGTTAATTTCGTCACCTATTTTTAATTTAGTCTTAGTCTTAGGCCAAATGTCCTTGTTAGTTTTAGTCATATTTAGTCATTCACATAACTTTTTTTGTTAGTCAAGTTTTAGTCGACTAAAAGTCTTTTCATTTTAGTCTAGTTTTAGTCAAAAAAATTGTAGTCTTTTTTTAAAATAACACATTATTACTGAGATTATTACTGATAAACATTTCAGTAAAAAAAGTGTTAAGGTTGGTGGTGTTTTTCTCCGAAATTCTTTGTCCGCAATGTTTCCCGTCAGTTATGATGACACATTCTGACTTTTTGTCTGACCAAATATCAAGCCTCTTCCTTCGACCTAGCATGTCGTCGTCGCTCGTCACTCATGTCCGCTTTGGGTGTTGTGTGTTCAGCAGTTTCGTGTTGCAGCCACAGGCGTATAAGACCTGTAACTTGAGCAACAGCGCGAAGCCACGAACTCGTTCTGAATATTTTAACGGCGTAACAGCTGATGAAAAAGCAGAGACAATTGTAGACATAAATGAAGAGAGATTTTATCTTAGTTTTTATTTTATACAAAACATTTTCGCCTCGTCTTTTTTCGTCAACAATAATGCATGTTAATTTAGACTTAGTCAGCGTTTTTGGACAGTGGTGCAGTCTTGTCATCGTCTCGTCTTAGTCATGAAAATAAAAAGGTTGTTGATGAACATATTTCGTCTCGTCTCGTCTGACGAAATTAACACTATTTTGTAGTAAGCTTACCAATTAGAAGACAGTCCTGTGTTGTCACTCCAAAAACATGACCTATCTATGAGGTATAATGGATTTTGTGGATCCAGTAGGGCATGGTTGGGGTATTAGAAAGATGACTATAGTAATAGCTTATACGAAATAAGTTTTTTTTTTCTTGCTAATCATGCTGATTACACCTAATGTGATAATAACTCATTTAATAATGAATACTTGATTGTTGATTATTGGTTTAACAGAAATAAATAATGAGAATGAGGTGTAATTTTCCCTCTCATGAGAATCTCTACTAATTGATTGAAGGCCGTTTTATTTGACAATTATGGACCTGTTGGTCTGGTAGTAATGCGGATTTCATCAAATATTTAGCTGTTAAACATGTACAATAAAATCTGAACCTTCACACTGACACCTCGGTTACACAAAGCAGTAAAGCCTGTCTAAATTATTGTTTGGACAGTGTAACTATCAGTGATAGGGCAGTGTGGAGTTTACTGAGGCAAAACCATAGAGGTCTCAAACTCTGAAGCAGGGGTCAAATCCCAGCTAATCAAATCTGTAATAGTGACCAGAGATGATACAAGATAAACAAAACCACAGGCTGGTTTTATTGAAGGTATTAAACATGGCTGTATTTTAAAAGAAAACACAGAAACACAAAGGACTGAGAGGGAAACAAGGTGTGGGTGCATGTAATCTTGGATGGGAGCAAACTTGTGAAAGAAACTTGTGGAATTTTGGATTATTGAATGGATGTGTGGATGGATGGATGGATGGATGGATGGATGGATGGGTGGAACCATAGAATAAATAATAATAATTTATCAACAAGCCTCATTTGCTATTATTTATCAGTTTCCTTGTTTTTGAGTCATAGAGTTATGGAGGTATTGATCATGATTGGTTTTGATTTTTATCATTCTAACAACAAAAAAAAAAGAATTACAGACTCTTTAGAGATGCTTCACGAACTCTACTGCATTACATACAGTACATAATCCTGGAAGACGTCTTTGATCTTACTCCTTTTCTCCTTAGCGTTGTGGATTCTGTGTGTACAGTTTAATGTCACATTTTAAACCTTATTTCAGCAGGTTCCGCAGTCCCCACTGAGTTGTCCTGCACCACGTACATAGTGGTAGTTATAATTCGGTCTTTATCTGTGATCTATCTGCGATCTTGATCTTCCTGAATAAACCATGACCTTGTTTAACATCCACAAAGAATTCCATTAATCCTCGCTCTTATTGTTTAAAGCCACCTACTTATCTTTCTCCACTGGATAATACTGAGACACTCCACGTGCATTAATGTGCTCAGGTTTTATGCAGATCCTGAGAATGGAAACGAAAAAACAAACTCTTCTTTTTTTTTTTTTCTTAATCCAGATGTTCTATGGTTATTCTCAATCCTCATCAGTATTTTTGTGAGATATGTGATGTGTTAATTAAGTGATTAAGACCATACAGTACTTATTAAACATGGTTTATACAAAAAGTAAAATTAGCTTAGCGACAATCTTACACAAGCTTATCATACAAGAACTGATTCTTATGTTTACAGGTCCAGATGTTAAGTGTGTTTCTGTCAGATATGAGCTCTGTTTGTAACTTTGCAGTCTGGTAATAGGATTTAAGAAAAAAAAATCTTCCAACAGGCAATTAATTTCATAGTCTGGTGCTACCTTCTGGATGCACCGCATATCTCTTGGTCCCAGAGAGGCTATTTGGTTAGCTGGATGGGAAAGCAGTAATGAACAGTAATTTGTTTGATGTGATGCTTTTCTTCGGGATAGATCGGAAACCAGATGGAGAGGGTAAAACGGGTCAGAGTAGATACACAGAGAAGCTAATGGATTAATATGATTTCTGCTGATGGAGATGTAAAGCATTGGATGCTGTCAGGATTCCAGGACATATGACCAATATGTAGAAAATTATATTTTGTAAATCGTTTTTGCACAAGATGTTTGCACACTCGTACACACAAGATCTATCTTTCTTTTCTTTTTTTTTAACCGTTGTAAATTTTTATTATTTTTAGCACAGAATCATGTGTGTGTGTGTGTGTGTGTGAGAATGAAATGAAGCATAATGTCTATCTTTTATTTTTTCTCTAAAATGTTCACCTTCTGTTTATGTTCTAAAATATTTATATTTGTATACATGATTTATATGTAAATGGGGCCTTGTGAATTGAGTGAAGGAATCGTGTGTGTGTGTGTGTGTGTATATGTGTGTGTGTGAAAGAGCTAATGTGTCTGTGACATGTCAGTCACATGCCAGGTGTTCAGAGACCCCATACCAAGACCTGAAAGCTTACAGGCACAACACACTTACCTCTAGCGAGAAAGCGAGCGAAGGTGATTTTGTGTGTGTGTGTGTGTGAGCTTTTATCACCTTTCTCTCCTCTCCTCCCTGTTCATCTCTCCTCTCTCTGCCACTGTGTGACAGAGTGAAAGGAACACCACCATATATGAGCCTCTTTTCCCAAAAGCTCTCCCACGAGCAGCCGCACAGACGGAGGACTGTGATTAAAAATTAATGACCCTGTTTTGTTGCATGGAGGGAAAAGGAGAGTAGAGCTGACTGTCACACTGCTCCACTGCATGAAAAAAAAACATACACACATCTTATTTAAAAACAACACTTTTTTTTTCCATGAACGCTCACATAATGTAGAGCAGGGAAGACTCAAACTTTTTATACAGGTAGTCACAGACCCAATTTTGTTAGAAAAAAAAGATAATGGATCCTTGTAATACTTTGGTACTCGGATATATTTTAACGACAAATAAATAAATAAATAAATGCAATAATTTGTTTAGAGACAATGGTCTAGAATTCATTCATTCATTCATTCATCTTCTACCGCTTATCCGAACTACCTCGGGTCACGGGGAGCCTGTGCCTATCTCAGGCGTCATCGGGCATCAAGTTAGGATACACCCTGGACGGAGTGCCATCCCATCGCAGGGCACACACACACTCTCATTCACTCACGCAATCACACACTACGGACAATTTTCCAGAGATGCCAATCAACCTACCATGCATGTCTTTGGACCGGGGAGAAAACCGGAGTACCCGGAGGAAACCCCCGAGGCACGGGGAGAACATGCAAACTCCACACACACACAAGGCAGAGGGGGGAATCGAACCCCGACCCTGGAGGTGTGAGGCGAACGTGCTAAACACTAAGCCACCGTGCCCCCATGGTCTAGAATATTTTATTATATTAAACTGTAAAAAAAAATGTGTATTACGTTAAGACAACGTATTAAAACGTGTTTAAACAACTGATCCAATTGAATTAGTCTATTTATTGTGATTACACCAAAACATTAATCTTTGATTCAGAATTCAGATGATTTGACAGTCTAATGTGAATGTGAGATTCTTGCGAGAATAAATTAGACTTTCAAACAAGTGAACTGTTTAAACATCAACAGTGTGCTTACTGTTCAAATATTTGCTCCATTTGGATAATAAATCAATGGAGCTGTGCATTCTTTTATTCAGGCAAGCCCATGGCTATGAGTGCTCTGAATGGCTAAGCTTAGGGGCAAAGAGATCTGAATAATCTTCAAATATGTTCTTTTATTTATCTAGTTTATGAAGATAGAATAAAGGCCATGGTAGTATATAGTTAGAGAGACACATGAGTACAATAAAATAAGGCCATATGTTATATGTCTACAGTTTTTCAGTAAGCAATGGGGATTTCTTTCAACACCATACAAAATGCAAAAGTCCAAACATTATACCTGGTTGAAGCTCACCCTGAGGCTGTATTGTATAAAATCTGGCCTTTTATAAGCACCTAATCAATCCCAGATGTCAATTCCACGTTCTGCAAGGACACCTTTACAAACTTTTTGGGTTTAAGTATACTCATGGTAGTAAACTTGACGAAAATAGTACAGGGCTCTCAAGTTTTGAAGACAGGCAAGCGTGACATCTCCAAACCCCCTAGCAAAATCCCCCGTGTGTGTGTGCGTGCATGCGTGCATGCGTGTGTGTGTGTGAGAGAGAGAGAGAAAGAGAGAGCGAGAGAGAGAGAGAGAGAGACAGAGAGAGATTATGACTAGTGTTTATTGTAAGTGTTTGTTGCCTTTTTGGACTCCTTTATCATTTGTAATGTTGCTCCCATTTAAAATAGTTCGGCTCAAGCCCAGACATTTTAAGGGTCATGATTGTTTCGTTTTGAGGTTTTGTTCAAACCGACCATTGAAAATACCCTTGCTAATGGTATTGCGTTAAATCTTACCCAGATAGTGCTATTTTCTGATTGGTTATTGTGTAGCCTCTTTTTTTTGATTGGTTGATAAGTGTCAGGCTCGACTAAGCGGTGCGGACTGATACATATTGGGTGCTGTGGCATATTAAATATATGATAAATAGTCAAAAAGATTTTCTGCATGAGAAATACGATGTGTGGCGGGAGAGTGTGACAAAAGGCCGAAATGCGTGACTGTCACTCTCAATGCGTGACACTTGACAGCCCTGATAGTATCAATTAAAAATACCAAAAAAGGATAATATGCAATCAGATTGGAAAACTAGAGTCAGAGTAGAGTGTAAAGAATACAGAACAAACAAGAAACAATTTAAACAGAAGGACATACATAGACTGGACAAAGTACTTTAGGACTAACACGGAACAGGTGAACACAAGTAGGCAACAAAACAATGAAAGAACGGGACTGGGACATACAATAAAAATTCACATTAGCTATAATGTTGAAGAATTAATTCTGGTGAAGAGAAATAAATATAAAAAAAATATATACATACATAATACATTTAAAATGAAAGAATTGCGATCAACCTAAACGTTTATTCATATTACAACAGATAATAATAATAATAATAATAATAATAATAATAATAATACTAATAATAATAATAATAATAATAACAACAACAACAATAATAATAATAATAATAATAATAATAATAATAACAATAATAATAATAATAATAATAATAATAATACTAATAATAATAATAACAATAATAATAATATTAATAATAATAATAATAATAATAATAATAATAATAATAATAATAATGATAATAATAATAATAAACTTGCTGGTTAACAATTGCAAATTAACAGCCATGATCATGGGGAATCTTGCCACGCATAAAGAGGCTTATTAAGCCTCCATTTTTCTAGATGACAAGAGAAAACATCAAATTTGGCACTTGTTGAGGAATTTTTAGTAAAAACTTTCATCTTAGAACTACTGAATAATTGAATATCTCTCTTAAAACCGTACTGGAGACACTCTGATGTCTAAGTGCCAGTTTTTTTTACAATTTGCAAGTGAAATCTTTTTCATGAATCCTAAGTGTTACAAACTGAAATGATAAGATGACTTGAAATGGTGAAACAGTAACCAGTTACCAGTTACTGCTCCTCAACTTTTATGTCATGTTGTAAACCAAACAGCCTCATAATTATTAACATCTTTTTAGTATCGGTCATGTTTTTAGTGTCATTCCTCAGCCTCAGGATTGAAAAACATCCCTTCGCAGTAGAATTAAAGAGCTTGAGAAAATTGTAGACACTTGTTTCTATGACCGGTTCTGAAGTAAATCGTTTGCAGTAAACGGTATTGTGTTAATGATTCCTGAACACAAGTAACCAGACATATCTGCTTCAAACTTTAACATTCCTAATTAGGCCAGGAAATGACTTAAGAATGTAGGTATTAAGAATGTGGTTTATTATAGTGAAGTGAAGGTGACGTGACGTGACATACGGCTAAGTACGGTGACCCATACTCAGAATTCGTTCTCTGCATTTAACCCATCCAAAGTGCGCACACACACAGCAGTGAACACACACACACCGTGAACACACACACACCATTTATGCTGCGGCACCTGGGGAGAAGTTGGGGGGGGTTTGGTGCCTAGCTCAAGGACACCTCGGTCATGGCCGGCCCGTGAATCGAACCAAAAACCTTAGGGTTAGGAGTCAAACTCTCTAACCATTAGGCCACGACTTCCCCCGTCGTGGAATATTATAATAGATATAATATAGAATAGCTCTCTCACTCTCACTCATTTTCTACCGCTTATCCGAACTACCTCGGGTCACGGGGAGCCTGTGCCTATCTCAGTTGTCATCGGGCATCAAGGCAGGATACACCCTGGACGGAGTGCCAACCCATCGCAGGGCACACACACACTCTCATTCACTCACGCAATCACACACTATGGACAATTTTCCAGAGATGCCAATCAACCTACCATGCATGTCTTTGGACCGGGGAGGAAACCGGAGTACCCGGAGGAAACCCCCGAGGCACGGGGAGAACATGCAAACTCCACACACACAAGGCGGAGGCGGGAATCGAACCCCCAACCCTGGAGGTGTGAGGCGAACATGCTAACCACTAAGCCACCGTGCCCCCTAATATAGAATATAATATAGAATATTATAATTCTATCTAATGGATTACCAAGCTATGATTTAGTCAGTCTTCCAGTCTATTGCTAAAAACAACCATTTAAGATCCCCAACAATCCCCAAAAGAGATCTAGATCTGTTAAAAATCCCTGCTTTATTGATTTTTGACAGACACACACACACACGTACCTGGACTTCCTGGGGAATTTGTGTGTACACTCCATGCTTGCTCTCTGAAGCCAGAGTTGGGAATATTTAATGAAAAATGTACTGAAGTTGGAGCCTTGATGTCAGAGAGCTGACTTGAGCTCTTTGGAGTGTTGCTTCACCGAGCAAGCTCTTAGCTTAGACGCACGGGGTCAGATTGTGGTTTAAAAGCCGCCGTGAAGTTCTGGGAAAAGTTTAGCTGTAGAGCTGTCAAAATGCTCAGGAATAAATTCAAGCTGTGTAATGAAGGTATGTAAATGATTCTTATTAAAACAAAGGCTTGTGTCAGAACTGGATGGTAGAGGGCATGAATGCAGCTGATTTTCTATTTAATTGGCTTTAATGATAAGATTTGTGCAGAATAAGGAACCAGTGAAAGTGCTAATTTACCTTTATTACTTTTTCTTGCGGTTGACTGCAACAGTTAGTCTCTAACATTTAGCAAATCAGTGTCAGTGTCACAAAAGCGTAGAGATGTAGAAATTGATGTATTGTATGTGTTCATGGTATATATATATATATATATATATATATATATATATATATATATATATATATATACAGTGGGGTTCGAAAGTTTGGGCACCCCAGGTAAAAATTTGTATTAATGTGCATAAAGAAGCCAAGAAAAGATGGAAAAATCTCCAAAAGGCATCAAATTACAGATTAAACATTCTTATAATTTGTCAAAAAAAAGTTAGATTATATTTGCATCATTTACACTTTCAAAATAACAGAAAATAAAAAAATGGCGTCTGCAAAAGTTTGGGCACCCTGCAGAGTTTGTAGCATGCACCGCCCCCTTTGAAAATCTGAGACCTGACAGGGTCATGGATTGTTCTCAATCATCGTCTGGAAAGACCAGGTGATGTCAATCTCAAAGGTTTTAAATGCCCAGACTCAACTGAACTTGCCCCAACTATCAGCACCATGGGTTCTTCTAAGCAGTTGTCTGGAAAACTGTAACTGAAAATAGTTGACGCTCACAAAGCAGGAGAAGGCTATAAGATAATAGCAAAGCATTTTCAGATGCCAATATCCTCTGTTCGGAATGTAATTAAGAAATGGCAGTCATCAGGAACAGTGGGAGTTAAAGCAAGATCCGGAAGACTAAGAAAAATATCAGACAGAACAGCTCGCAGGATTGTGAGAAAAGCAAGTCAAACTTGTGTGACAGACAGCCCAGAAATCTCAAACAACTGGAAGACTTTTGTAGGGAAGAATGGGCGAAGATACTGTACCTCAGAAAAGAATTGAAAGACTCTTGACTCTCTACAAAAAGTGTTTACAAGCTGTGATACTTGCTAAAGGGGGCAGTACAAGGTATTATTTTTGTTTTCTATTATTTTGAAAGTGTAAATGATGGAAATAAAATCTAACTTTTTTTTGACAAATTATAAGAATGTTTAATCTGTAATTTGATGCCTTTTGGAGATTTTTTCATCTTTTCTTGGCTTCTTTATGCACATTAATTCAAATTTTTACCTGAGGTGTCCAAACTTTCGAACCCCACTGTACTGTATATAATATAGTGTTGCCAGATCTGCAAAAATTCAAAAGCAGACCAATATCAGGATTATATACAGTATGGATATCAGTATGATTGTGAATATTCATTCTTTGAACGCTTTAAAAGTCTTCATTTGACCAGTTGAGCTTCTTGATACAAGAAACTTAAAGCTCTAAAGTTAACTTAAAGACACTTTCCACTACTTTGCTGTATAGTATCTAGTTACAGAAGTGAAACAATTTATATTCACACTATTCACTGTCACTATGTTATCTTATATAGCACAACAGTCCTGGAGAAACGTTGTCTCATTTCATTGTGTACTGCGTCAGCTATATATGGATAAAATGACAATAAAAGCTTCTCGATTTGACTTGACTTGACATCTTGACTTGATGTGTCACCCTGATGACGAGGGGTTTCCTGCTTGATTCTGATTCATGACATCTCAACAAGTTTGTCCTTTTCACAAATTTCAATAAGAGTTTAAATATCTTTTAAAGCTGCATTGTCAAAAGTGCTATTCAAATAAAATTGAATTGAATTAAAATATGTTTTCTTAAATAGTTGTTTCTCAGATGTCCAAAAATGATAGATAGGAATATTCGGAGACGGAATACATATTTCTGCCCATTGTTCTAAACTTTTTACTTTTAGGAACATAGTTTAGAACAATGGGCAGAAATATGTATTCCGTCTCCAGACTTCCTATAAAGCATGCAAGTTTGCCTAATTATGTCTGAAAATGGGTGCAAACAGCTTTTTTTTACGTTCAACTCTCATCTAGCTTAATGTTTCCTTTCAGCGCTTCTTGAACATTATGTTTTAAGTGCTTAAGATGTTGTTTTTATAATTATAGTTTTTTTTTTTTTTTTTGCCAATAGATGAAACTAATGGTTGTCTTCACAGCTCTGACGACTAGAGACCGAGCTTTTTTCTACATAACACATAATTTCTCCTGAAAACAACATAGCGCATGTAGCTCTCAATGCTGTGAAGGAAGCGGTAATTAAAAACAAAATAATAGTCTGTATTGAGGCAGTTGTACTTAAGTGATGGTGAAAAAGTAGAGTTATTTAAATGTATTCCATTATTACAAAGTAAAAGTACTGGTGGTTTATGGTAAAGACTCATTTTACATTATTAACTACACAACAGCGATGCGCACGTGAATTCAAGATATAGCTGTACTGTAGACTCGTTATCACTAGACTTGTCACAATTTTTACATAACTATCTGAATTTTAATATTGGTTATATGTGACAATATGGCTTCCACCCTCGTTATTCCGCAACTTACAAAATAGCACTTGATCCAGCACATGCATGTAACTGTTTGTGTAACTGTTTATTGTGCACACAATTGAATTAAGGTAAAAGATACTTATTTAAAATCATGGAATTGTAATGTGTTAAATTAAAATGATATTTTCAAAAATGAAATAAAATGAAATAGAATTGGCTGTATAGAATTTAAGCAGGGGGGCACAGTGGCTTAGTGGTTAGCACGTTCGCCTCACACCTCCAGGGTTGGGAGTTTGATTCCCGCCTCCGCCTTGTGTGTGTGGAGTTTGCATGTTCTCCCCGTGCCTCGGTGGTTTCCTCTGGGTACTCCGATTTCCTCCCCCGGTCCAAAGACATGCATGGTACATTGATTGGCATCTCTGTAAATTGTCCGTAGTGTGTGATTGCGTGAGTGAATGAGAGTGTGTGTGTGCCCTGCGATGGGTTGGCACTCCATCCAGGGTGTATCCTGCCTTGATGCCCGATGACAACTGAGATAGGCACAGGCTCCCCGTGACCCGAGGTAGTTTGGATAAGCGGTAGAAAATGAATGAATGAATGTTGAAGTGACTCCGGTTATGAACCCAACTTTAACCTGAGAATATCTGACCCCTCTAAACAAAGTTGTTTGAATTTAATTATTGGTTTATTGATTGGACTACTGATTACCGAACTCTACATGATGATGGTTCTCCTGGAAGTTTATGTTCGCTGCCAGACATCTCAATCTAATTATGTTCAGTTATTTTCTAACTTTTTCCTTAACACCACCATCTTCCTTTTATTTTGCAGGACTGAAGCGGATTCACGCTCTGACCATCCAGGCTAATTATGAGTTGAGGATTGACCTGGAGGACTTTGAGAACAGCACTTCCTTCGCGCAGTATGGATCCTTCGGCGTTGGATTGTTCTCTGTTGACCCGGACGAGGACGGCTACCCGTTGAGCATAGCGGACTACTCAGGAACCGCTGGTAGGTTTATTATTTGTCAGAAGAGCTTTAGCATTCAGCAGCTATGGCTATATCTCAGGCTGAATCCTTTAGATTTATGGGGAAGGAGGAACCTTTTCGAAGGTGTATTATACCGCACTGCTTTATTGAGTCATATTGTAAAGACTCCTGCTGCACTACAAAAAAGTAGAACATACTAGCAGTTTTTTAATGACCAACTTTGTGCCCTAAACGTAAAAGCACTGTGTTTATGTGTACTAGCTAGTAATGTGTACTAGCTTATCTGAGATATGAGAATTCGGTGTACTAAGAAATACATTTCACAACCTAATTACTACTAGTATATCTAATGGTGGTTTTACATATAGTACACTTGAACAAATGAACCAAATTCAGTTCAGTTAACGTGAACCAAAAAGGGAAAGCTGTTGCATGTGCTCTCAGTGCTTTTGGTGTTCACAAGTTCAGTACGGTTCATTTGTTGGTCCTTTTGGAGGGGTCTGGGATCATTTGGAGTGTTCACATGTACACGTGTATACATTATGGCGGCTCGAGAAAGCGTCGAGTGCTCAGACGGACGAGGTGTGAAAAGTTGACTTTGTATATTTTTTAAGTAGATGTAAAAATGCTTGCATATAAACATGACATCATATGAATAATTCAAATATATACATTACTAGTAGAAAATAGGGACAAACTTGTGGTATACTTGAGTGAACTCCTTTTCATGAGTGAAAGAATGTAAATGGAATTTGGAAAAAAATACATTATTTAACGTTCAAACAAAATCTGTTCAGTGGATTTCAAACAGTTGGAGGTTTTGCGCTACAGACGCTCGCTCGCTGTTGCTCGCTTTCTTATTTCATTTGACACAACTTTAGCCTGAGGCTCAGATTTCTCTTACTGCAGGAAAAGTTGAGGAGTGTTTGTATAAACGTCACTACCTACGTATGCATTCTCTGCTGTTTTACCCTTAGAAGACCCAAAGTATTGTTTTAGTAAAGCTGGCTAGAGTATCCAGAGAGAACAATAGACCAAAGTCTGAGTAGATAGTGTAGGAATTATCGTAGAAATCAGCACTTACTGTATTTTTAAAACTTCCCATAAGTAAATACTGAACGAATAAAGTATATGTGCTGCTTATCTCAGTGTTTCAGAGAACCTTTACCTACACTGCCCTCAGGTTCTCTGTCAAGCGTTAATTGGTTTTCTGCAATCAATCCGTCCCAGGTTCCTGTCCTCTGCCTCTGGCCTCCTCACCAGGTCGGACTCACCGGGAGGAGCAGCGATAATGAGGCAGTGTGGCACGTCTATCGCATGCCATAAAGGTGGACAGTTTGCTAATTATAAGAGCCAAAAAAAAAAAACACTTTATAAATATAAATCCGTAAAGGAAAAAAGTCTGCTGTGCTCTAATTAACCTGCGCACCTTCAGCTTTCTGCAGAACATACTGCAGTGATTCCAGAGGTGAGTACTTTAGAATGGCCACTCGTTTTCATTCTGTTTTGTTATGTGAAAATAAATTTTACATATAATCCTATGGGAACCGTCCACAAGGCAGGTGGGATGTAACGTCATGTTGTCACAAAATAAAGTGAGAGATTTCGAGCACTTTTTCATCTACAGATCTATTAACGCCCAAGAACAACATAACACAAGAGTATATGTGCTTTATGTTATTTCACAGACATGTTGTAACTAGATATAAGATACAGTTGTACTGACGAAATGGGAACATATCATGAAGTATTTTTTTTAATCTTTCAAATTCTTTGTAAACAAGTCAAAAGAATGACCTACACGGTTGTGTTGGTCTCCTGTATTTAGCATTTAAGACCCATTTGCAGGATTCAATGCATGCAGTGTTTTAATTTAACACACGAAGGCTAACACAACTTGCATAAAACGTAAGGAAGACAAATCATAACCGTGACATGGAAACATAAATAACCTAAACAAAACAGCATAATAAACTGGATAACATGGCGTCCGGCCTAAGGGCTCAAACACAACGTTGCACTGCAATATCGCAAATTATGACTGACAATAATCACAACAGGACAAGCATATATAGAGCAGCGCAACAAGGAACAGGTGAATAAACGGGAAAACACATTAAGAAAGGGCATGGCACCACCCACAAAGGAATAACAGCGTATATACAGTACATGATTAGGCCAACCCTGTGAGGATCCTGAGGCATCTCAAGATGTACCAGCTCCAGTTGGATTCTGCTTCATGAAGTATTGGGACATGAGGAGATGCCAACTACATGTGGTCTTTGATGACAACAACCTTCTTATCAATACACAATTGCCAGACTGTATATTTATAATCACACCCTTTAGTGTCACCCAAATGAGGATGAGGTTCCCTTTTGAGTCTGGCTCCTCTCAAGGTTTCTTCCTCTTCCAGCTTCCTACAGGAGTTTTTCCTCACCACAGTCGCCTCAGTCACCTCAGGCTTGTTCATTGGGGATAAATACAAACACGTTTAAATACAAGTCTAATATTAACCTTAAATGTTTTTATTATATCTTTGTATAATATTACTTTTTTTTGGATAATGTTTCTTATCTTCTGTAAAGCTGCTTTGAGACAATGTCCATTGTTAAAAGTGCTATACAAATACTTTTTATATTGAATTGAATTAAATTAGAGTATAAACCATTGAATAGTTCGAATAAACCATTTCCCAAACCCACTTATGTCCTTTTTCCACCAAGGCAGTGTGAGTGCTGGTTCAGAGCCAGAGCCTAATTTAAAATCAGTTTTTCGACAGCCAAAGCACCGGCTCTGAACCAGGAAAAGTGGTTCTTATGTAGCACCAAAACGTTGCAGGTCTAGACTTAAGAACCGCTTGCGTCAGGGGCTCTGCGTTTGGATTCCAACGTAGGTTCGCAAAGCCATGAGCGTTAACAGTAAAGCAACATCCGCCATTGTTGATGTTGTGTTTGCCGCTGCTGCGCTAACGTTGCTCTATAATGTTGTATACAGTGATGTAAGACTTGGCACTGTGATGGCTGTCTAGCCCATGGAAAGGCAAATCGGTTCTTAAGAGGCTCGCCAGTGGAACCAACTTTGACCAGCACTCTGAACCGGCAGAGTTCTTTCTGGTGGAAAGGGGGCATATGTGGTTTGGCAAGGAACCACTCCTGATAGATTTACACAATTACTAACCAATTTTCAAAAAATTCCAATATTCCAAATATTGTCACATACATACCCATACACAGTAAGGCAGGTAGTGAAATGCTTGTACAACTGTCTTCCCAGCAGAGAGATTTAAACAGGAATTACACACGAGTTAAATAATAGCACAGAGTTACAGAACACTACCGATGTTGTACCAATTACCAAGGTGTAAATTGACAATGTGACCAAAAGCAAAAATAGAATCCTTGATCTTCACAAAAATTCCATCGAATCTGTATTTAATAATTTAACAGCATGGGAAACTTTTCTCATCGAGACATTTCCCACTGGGATACTTCTGAAAAATAGACTTCCTTTTGCATGTAGCTCAGTCTTTTGAGAACATGTCTAGCTCTTAAACTCTGGTTACGCGCAAAATCCAATTCTATCCAAAGCTGATTTGTTGTAATTATTGTCTTTTTTCCAGAATTCAGACGTCAGTAGGCTTTCCCAGACCACTGCGCATATTATTTCAGCATGATGTGTCAAGTAATTCTATGTTCTTCAGCCAGCACTGAAAGGAGAAATAAAAATATGTGGCCAGTGAATAGCAACCTAAAGTCTAATGCAGTTATTTTGTCCCTTAGGCTAATCCCCTTAGGCTGTCCCTCAGGAAGCACATGGCCTCACTTCATTGCTTCTTGTACAGGAGTAATTCTGTGGTGGCCAATCAAGTTTCTGCAGCTGACTAAAGCAATAGGACCTGTCACTTGTCACGGTTTACTTACTGAACCGCCAGAGCAGACACTCTATTAGCACCGGCCAAATTAATACATATTTCCTCGAATGCTTGTTCCAACCTTCCCAGCAGCTTAATACTAATTTTAATGTCACTTTTGTTTGCACCGAAAAACAAAGAAAGTCTAACTGGTCAGAAGATGTTGAAGTATTTTCTATAGTAGCAGCTCTGACTGTAGCTTTTGCTACAACTCACAGGTTCATATTATCACTTAATCATATTATCAATTAATGAACTATTTTTTTTTTCATTTTTGTTCACGTTATTTGTTGTTAAAAATAAAAATGATGTAGAATAAGCCTACATTTTTATTTTTAACAACAAATAACGTGAACAAAAAAAAATATTAGTTAATTAATTAAATTAATTAATTAAAAAAAAGATTTAACAAAGATAAGCACATCGTTTTTGTTCATGTTGAAGCTTTCTGTAAAGAGATATTTATTTGGCATTTGTGTATAGAGTCTCAGGTGTCACATACAGTAACAATCAGTTTTCCACCACAGGAAAGTCTTCGGATCTTTCAGTTGTCTTTAACTGAAGTCAATTTCTTCAAGAAGTCTTCAAGAAGTCAATTTCTTGTCTTCAAGAAGTCAATTTCTTTATAGCTCCGTTTCTAGTCAGTCCAGATTAAATGACTAGAAACAGTGCCACATAAAAATTGGCTTCTTGATGACATATTTTCTTTGTGCCTGTTGAAAAAAATTTATTACTTTTTTTTTTTTTTTTTGGAATTTAAAAATGAAGATTAATTTACTCTCCTAAGTGTCTCTTATGTAGTCTAAAAATAGTGCCTGAAAAGTTGTTAAAAGTCCTGGAATTTCTGTATGAATGAGTGCAGTAAGGAAATTCCACAGCATTAAATGTGTACATTTTTATTGGCAGTTCACTGTGGTATAAGCAGAATAAAACGCTCTTAGGCGTCAATTCAGGTTGGTAAGAGTGACTAGACATTAGGCCAAACCTGATTATTTTCCTATCACAGCACACCCCTAAGTGTTTTTTTCCTTACAAGGCTGTTTGAGTGCATGCTCTTTGTAATGTATTCTGTGCTGGTCTATTTATAAATGTGTGTACATAATAGCTCATAATGATTTCATGGCTAGGTGGGTCTGTCCCAAGACGTCTGATTTAAATATGTGGTGTAGTCGGGTGTTATTTCTGTGCTGAAGCGCTGAAGCCTGAAATGTTTGGGAAAAACAATTGACTATGACTGTGTATGTTTAAGTAGGAAAATTACTGCATTAGATTGTACATGATCAGTGGTTTGTTTTGCTTTGTAACATTCTGGAGCTGAAATTAGTCTGAAAATATGAGAATCTGAGGGAATAAAATCAAACTACGCCTGGTTATAAACCCAGATGATCAATAGGCTTTATTTTGATGTCATAACTCCATGTTGTTTTGATGTCATAACTTCACAGAGTTTTGATGTCATAACTCCATGTTGTTTTGATGTCATAACTTCACAGTGTTTTTTGATGTCATAACTCCATGTTGTTCTGATTTCATAACTCTACAGGGTTCTGATATCATAACCCCACAAGGCTTTGATGTCATATTTCCATGTTGTTGTGATGTCATAACTCCATGTTGTTGTGATGTCATAACTCCCTTTTGTTCTGATCTCATACCTCCATGTTGTTCTGATGTCATAGCTCCATGTTGTTCTGATTTGTATTTTGCGGTAACCATAATGTGACCATTCCTAAGGTTTGTAAATGAGTTTTAATTTCCCACAATTACAGATCTACCAAAAACACCACAGTGTTATAAACGGCACTTGGAATGGACGTGTAGCAGATATTAGGACATTTTACACACTCCACACTGAACGCAGCAAAGTGACAAAGTACAAGGCATCAGAGATTTATGAGCATATCTTGGCTTTATGATATGATCTCTCGGTTATTTCTCTAAAAGTTCTGGTGTGATTCATACTGTATGTCTGCAGGAAAAGCTGATGTCATCAACTGCCATCTAATTCCATTACACTGCAACATTACAGTTACGAGACCTGCAGTCCATCACACTGCTACTGCACACTGAATTAACCTGTTACAGCAAATTAAACTCATCTCCACTTTCTCCTCTCCTCTCCTCTCCTCTCCTCTCCTCTCCTCTGTTCTCTTCTCCTCTCCTTTCCTCTCCTTTTCTCTCTTCTCCTCTCCTCTCTTATCTTCTCTTCTCTTCTCTCCTCCCTTCCCTTCCCTTCCCTTCTCTTCTCCTCTCCTCTCCTTTCCTCTCTTCTCTTCTCTTCTCTTCTCTTCTCTTCTCTTCTCTTCTCTTCTCTTCTCTTCTCTTCCCCTCTCCTCCCTTCTCCTATACTCTCCTCCCCTTCCCTCTCTTCTCTTCTCTTCTCTTCTCTTCTCTTCTCTTCTCTTCTCTTCTCTTCTCTTCCCTTCCCCTCTCCTCTTCTCTACTCCCTTCCCTTCTCCTCTCCTCTCCTCTCCTCTCCTCTCCTCTCCTTTCCTCCCTTCTCTTCTCTTCTCCTCTCCACTCCACTCCTCTTCCCATTCCTCTCCTCTTCTCTTCTCCTTTCTTCTCTTCTCCTCTTCTCCCTGTACCTTTTTCTCGTCTCTTCTGTTCTTTTTGCCTTTTTCCATCTCTTTTGTCTTTCTCTTTTCACCACCTTTTTTATCTATTATCTGCGTGGCTTAAACACTCCTTAGCTAACGAATAATATTTTAGCAGATTATGTACAAGGTAAAACCTGTATTAAAACGATGAGCTTTGACATGATGAATTACATTCTGTACTGTTGAATCACTCACTTATTATGAGTAATTAAAGTTCATAATGGAATGTAATGAGACGAAGTAATGTGATCTTTATTCTGTTCATTCCACAGCCCACGTTTGAGTTTTTCGAGTTTGCTCCCTCTCTTTTGCTTCGAGTTTAAGGACAGCAGTTATGTTTGAATTGTCAATCAAGCAGACAGTTTCTGTTAAAAGTGGGTTTGTTTTAGTTCATGATTAATGATGAAACGTAGCAGACTCTCTACAGATCAACTCTCCTCTACAGATCATTTTTTGTAGGCCAAACAGAATATGACTGAAACACTTCACTACAATAGAAATCAAATTATACTAAACAGCCAAGCTCATAAAGTGTGTGTGTGTATGAGAGAGAGAGAGAGAGAGAGAGAGAGAGAGAGAGAGAGAGAGAGAGAGAGAAATATTGGACAATAGGATAATTAAGAACTGAATATTGATCCAATTACATATTGGGTTATTTAACATCGTTAAACCTGGTTTGTATTCTGTCTCGCGTCGGAGAAAAAGGATTTAATGAATCAAATGTAAATGCAAATCCAATACCTGTGATAAATCTCTCTTAATTAATGAATATTAAAAGTATGAATTACTTTTAATGACTGAATTCCATCATCGAATCTACTCTAGAGGGTATTGTAGAAGCAGAACAAAAGCAGAACAGAATTCATTTGCTACTGTAATATCCAGTGGGTGGAAGTTGGCAAATAATAGTTCATAATAGACCCAGTTATGCCTTTACATTTCTCCAACAAAATATTTATATTACTAGTGAACTATTTATCCAGAAAGGTTTAGGTTTAAATAGCAAGCAAACAAGTAGCATCCTAATGCTAGTAAGGCATTAAAGTGTACTAGCTAATATTTTTGTTTTAGAGAATACATCAGTTACAGAGTAAAAATAAAAGAATATGAATTATACGTTAAACTTTACAACACTTTAATTCAGCTAGTAAGCCAAGAGAGCACACAACTCCAAAGATTGTCCATAAGTTGAAAAGTAAGCTCCAGCCACTGAAAAAAAAGGCTAGTCAATGAGAGTTTTATAATTATGTCTGAAAAGGCCTTCTACCTTTTGAGTCACACAATAATCCTTTTCCCTCTTGGCTTAGTTTATTTATTTTATTTTCTCTTGCTTTAGGTGACTCATTACTCAAACACAACGGCATGAAGTTCACTACAAAGGACAAGGACAACGATCACTCGGAGAACAACTGTGCATCCTTCTACCACGGAGCCTGGTGGTACCGGAACTGCCACATGTCCAACCTGAACGGACAGTACCTACGAGGCCAGCACTCGTCTTACGCCGACGGCATCGAGTGGTCCTCCTGGACGGGCTGGCAGTACTCGCTAAAATTCACGGAGATGAAAATCAGGCCTATATGTGAGGAAAATTAGTGAGTAATGGACACAGAAAGAACACTGCTAATGGAAAAAAAAAGAGAGTCGGACTCTTGGTGTTAGAGCCACTAACTACACAAAAGAAGTGTACAATGATGTGATCTTTCTGAAAACTGTCTAGGAACCATTAGCCCAGTATGAACTGTTCTTCTCTCTGACATCTCAACAGCACTATAAAGGAAAGAGCACAATTACTGAGACTTTTATCAGTGGCAGAGTGGTGATACTATGCCCTTGTTCATCAAGAGGAATTATTCCTACTAAACCAGAACAAGAACAACAAGGTGAAGGAATCATTGCATCTATGGAGATGATCAAGAAGATAAAAAAAAAAAAAACAAAACATTTGTTTGATTGAAGCTGTGCTCGCGTGATACGGAGCGGATTACTACGAATGTCCTTAATAATGGTTGACGGAGCACAGTGGACTCTTTGCAGTACATTCTGGAAAGACTTTTAGCATAATAATTAGCCTGTAAATAGTTTAAGTGATCCCCAGAGCTTGGCTTGGTTCACTTTGTAAATTAACATCTCTATGTTCACTTCTGCATACAGCAGGGAAATGGTAGCCTTTTTCCACCAACAGTGTGTTGGTGCTGGTTTAGAAGCTGTTTTTTTTTTTTTTTTAATTATTATTTCTTTTTATCACGCCGACAGTTTGAATAGATAAATTAGTAATACATCCACATCTAGCTCATCATGAACATACTAGTTGGTATTAATGGTTCTTTGTTACATACAGATCAGAATCAGATTCATCTTAATTTATTTACGAGGAATCTGTCTTGGTGTATTAGCGAATATTAATGTGAATCGAGGGAGCATAAATATAAAGAACCTATGAGAATAAACCTAACAAATCTAAAAATTAAAAATTATATGCCGGGCAAAGCTCCATGGCTAGCGCCACGGTGTGGATGTATGGAAAAAAAAAATAATTATTTTCCTCCACTGAAGCCCGCGAGAGCTCTCCCTCTGCCCAGGGACGGTGCATTCATGCCGCGCAAAGCTCCATGGCCAGCACCGCTGTGTGGAGGTACGAAATGTGGGGGGCACGTTCGCCTCACACCTCCAGGTTTGGGGGTTCGATTCCCGCCTCTGCCTTGTGTGTGTGAAGTTTGCATGTTCTCCCCGTGCCTCGGGGGTTTCCTCCGGGTACTCCGGTTTCCTCCCCCGGTCCAAAGACATGCATGGTAGGTTGATTGGCATCTCTGGAAAATTGTCCCTAGTGTGTGATTGTGTGAGTGAATGAGAGTGTGTGTGTGCCCTGCGATGGGTTGGCACTCCGTCCAGGGTGTATCCTGCCTTGATGCCCGATGATGCCTGAGATAGGCACAGGCTCCCCGTGACCCGAGGTAGTTCGGATAAGCAGTAGAAAATGAACGAATGAAATGAATGAATAAAAATTATATTAGTGGAACAGTGCAACTGCTCACAGTTGGAGGTAGGAAGGTAAGAAGGTGCAGTATGGGTGTCTGTGTCTGTTCTGTGCATTAATGTAACACATATGAACACAACAAAGGGGTTTATATGTTAATGTCCAAAGATGTGGATAAGAGACCATGGTGCGTCCTGGATATTGTTGATGAGGCCAGTTGCTGATGGAAAGAAACTGAAAGACAGAGTATTTAGAGCGACTTGGGTTTTTTTTTTATCTCTGTTTATCCAACTGAGGGTTAAGGGCCTTGCACAGGGGACCAGCAGTGGCAGCTTGGTGGACCTGGGATTTGAATTTCAATTTAAAAAACATTTTGATTAATAGGCCAGTGCATTGACTACTAAGCTACTAAGCACTTGAAAGATGTTGAAGGATTTAAGGGTGGATGTTAATCCATTGTGCTGAGTTATTTAGCTAGAAGCAAAGCAAGGGGTATGGTCAAGCACAGGATGTGGATGGGAGGAGGAGTGAACAGAGAACAAGAGTGTGATGAGTGGTTGGTTAAAGTTGTGTGTGGTTAAGAAAGAAGTGTATTTATAGACTGTGTTGGTGAGTGAGTGTGTGTGACGACCTCGAGAGTGAGAGTCCATGCATCCTGATCTGACTTTACCATGAGCAGTCAACAACAGTGAATTGGTGTGTGTGTGTGTGTGTGTGTGTGTGTGTGTGTGTGTGTGTGTTAAAATGCAGCCAAATATAAATATGATAATCAGACTTAAAGGTTGATGAATATGAGTGCATTATTTATTTTCATTAATTACTTATTTATTTACATTTTTTTTAGAAAGCTTTACAGAAGTTGGAATTAAGTAAATTAGCAGATGAGACTTTCTCTTGTGCTAATTTTGTTCATTCGTACCAAGGGGCAATTTAGAGCAGCCAACAGACCTACAGACACCTGCATGTCCCAGAAAAGTGGAGAAAACATATGGCTAGAATGCTGGACAATAGGACAATATCAGTATCAGGGACAGTGTTAAGTCATGGATTCACCCTGGAGATGAAGTGAGGTAGGAATACGACCCACTGTACCACTGTGCTGTCCACTACATGTCATGCAAACTTAAAAGAACATACAGAATATACATACAGTATAATATTTTTTTAAAACGATAGTTTTGATAATGAACCCTGATAGATTAATCAAGTGGTCCCAGAAATATCTACTCATTATGTGACAGAATTTGATTATGTAATGGTTTTGCTGTTTAACCAGTGAGCCTAAAACAATCATAGCCGGATCCCTGACACAGCACCGGCTCCAGCACCAGCTCCAGCAGTGTGTCGGTGGAAAAAGGGGTATCGCTTGCTAACATTTTTGTTCTTTGTCTACTCTGTCTACTTAATGTCAAAATTAAACATTCCCAATTGTAACATTTGCTAGAGATACAGTACTGCTGATCCTGTCCAGGGAAAAATCAGATGCAAAGCACAAACCCAGCTTAAGCTAACTGATGCATCTGGACTGGTATGACCTTGAGAATCAGTATGACTTCCCAATGGTGAAAATATCAATTCTACTAGTAAAAGTGAGATCTGCTGGGGTTTTTTTTTCATGCTTTGTATTGACACTGAAACAAATATAAAGGCACGGTGTTGTGGGCATTTCATCCCATTTATGTTTGTGTCCTAACATTGCTAAACGTTTAAGTAATATTGTTAAATAAATTAAAAAAAATGATTTTATGAAGTTTTTGTAGACTTTCTATGAATACTGTGATATTCTATGCTATGCTAAAATCTCTGACAAAGTTCTTGTTATGTAAGTATAAGTTGCTTTTTTTAGCCAAAGAGGGAAAGTGTGAATTATTGATCTTTGACCTTACTAAAGATCAGCCATTTTTGGTTATAGCACTTATTATAAAACCTTATTATAAAACAGAATGTTTTGGTGCTGAAATCTGATTGGCTGTATTGTTGTCCTTGATATATGCCCATCTGGGAGTATATCATAAACACAGACTCTTGGAGATAGGATGCAAATGCAGGTTGTTTATTCAGTGTCACAAAAACAGGAAAAAGTGCTTTTTTATTAGTGGAAAACGAAGAAAGAAAGCAGTGCAGCTTGCAGGTGAGTTGTGGGGGTGATCATGAAGGCTTTCAGAGCTGGGTGGTGGTGCCGGAGAGTGCAGGTGAGCTGACCGAACCCAGGATCGTGGCTTGGCTCGGCAGACTGGGGAGCTTTGTCATCGTCTTCGCACTAGAGAATTTTGCAGAGACACACAGAGGTAAGGACCCAGCATTAGAACAGGTTCTCTAAGCTCGCCTTCCCCTGGAGGTTGAGGAGTTAGTCCTGATTGGCTTTTGGCCACTTCACCTTACAGCTACTCTCAGTGGTGCTGTCCTTGGTGCTGAAATGCCACTGTTTCTTTAGCAACGTTTTTTTAGGGGTGAAGAGCGATCTTGTTTGTGATAAAAACCGCTAAAAAACAAAGAATATAATATACAATTCAATAGGAACATAAAGTCAGACATGGTAAATCTCACTCACTCACTGACTCATTTTCTACCGCTTATCCGAACTACCTCGGGTCACGGGGAACCTGTGCCTATCTCAGGCGTCATCGGGCATCAAGGCAGGATACACCCTGGACGGAGTGCCATCCCATCGCAGGCACACACACACTCTCATTCACTCACGCAATCACACACTACGGACAATTTTCCAGAGCTGCCAATCAAACTACCATGCATGTCTTTGGACCGGGGAGGAAACCGGAGTACACGGAGGAAACCCCCGAGGCACAGGGAGAACATGCAAACTCCACACACACAAGGTGGAGGCGGGAATCGAACCCCCAACCATGGAGGTGTGAGGCGAACGTGCTAACCACTAAGCCACTGTGCCCCCCATGGTAAATCACAGACTGAATGTAAAATTAAATATCTACTTCACAAATCATAAACTGAAAAAAGGTGCTTTTAAACAATGTTAATGGAGCATGCTAATTAAATTAAATATTTACAGGTGAACAGAATCAGAAGGATGGCGACTAGGAGCTTGGGATTGCAGGTGGATGCTGGGAGCGTGATTCCAGGGCGGCCATTTTTGTAGGCCACAGGTAAACATAGTTTGTGACGAGTGATGATGTGACAGACTACAGTACATCCCAGTGCTTATTGGAGAGGCACTACACACATCTTACACTACATCTTTCACCTGGAGTAATCCCTGACAAAGGCCCAATTCCCACATTGTGCTTTTTAGGGAAAATAAACAAGAGAGTTGTTGAGCATGTCAATCTGCCCTATTTTTAAGGAAATAAGAAAATTAGAGAATAATAGAAAAAAATTGAAGGAAGTCTTGTTTGATTTGAAGTCAGTAGCCAGGAGAGAACTGGAGGTACAGTATAGTTAAAAGACATGGAGCTAATTTTATACTGTACAGTATGTCACCAGGAATTTTGTTTTGTTTGTCTTTAAATTTTGCTGTTCCTACTGAACATTCTTGTATAACAAGCCAAATAAATTCTATTGAACTGGATTCCTTTTTTTGCCCATTTTGTTGCTTTGCAGCTAAAGCATTTGCCCACATTGCAAATAATGCTAATAATATATAAATTATTGACCGAGCACTGGATTTTATTGTCCTGTTATGTTACTATTTTATAAAACAAGCCACTCAAGGGCACCTTACAGTGAATTTATTACAGGTAAGGTGGTTTTAGAGTGTGCTTCTTGTTGTGCATAAAAGCACCCTTATATTCTTGGAAAAATCACTGTAAGCACAGCATTTCCACACGCATATACTTCATCAAGTTTGAGAATATATTGCACCCCTTTATTTAGATGTGATTGTAACATGATAATCAATGTTATTCCCTTGACCTGTCAGTGGTGGTGGGTTTGATATATGATATGGCTGAATGTGTATTTGTATAGTTACAGACAGACAGACAGACAGACAGACAGATAGATAGATAGAACAATTTTAGTTCCATTATAAAAAGTTTAGTCATTCTTCTTTAAAACCCATTCTTTACATATGAAATATATACTTACTTGAAAAATAAATGATTATGACTAGCTGTCATTTGCTCATCAAAGACAATGCGCTTAGTACGAGATGATTTTTTTAAATTATGATTATGACAGGTTAACTCACAATAAGCAGAGTCTAGGGATTTAGCTAGCAGTCACTGCCAGAGAGATGAAATCATTTATTAAAGACGATCATGGTACATTAATGAAATGGGACTGACAGTTACATTTTCCCCTCAGACACTGGTGGAGATCTTTCAGTGCTATGAGGGTTCTCATATTCAGGCATGTGATGACAAAGCAAATGCCATCAGATGAACCATTTTACTGGAGTAAGAGGAATGAGAAGATTTATCATTTATTTCACTGGGAAATAGAATTAGTATATATTAAGAGCTTTTATTGTCATTTCAACCATATACAGTACATATACATGTACATTTTCCTTATTCAGAGCGACATACAATAGTGCTTTGAAGTCGATGGATGAATACATTAACACTGGTTCACTAGGTTACAGACTTAAGACACCATCATACACATACAACAAACAGTTAAAAAGTGCTAGTTCAAGTGTTTCAGGAAGAGGTAGGTCTTATCCCGTTAATTAAAGACTAAGCTGTTTGGACATCTAGAGAAATTTATTCCACCACATCGGTGCCAGAACAGAAAAGAGCCTTGCTGTGTACCTACCCAATACCTTCAGAGGTGGTGGGACCAGTCAAGCAGTGCTGGTAGATCTGAGGGTGCGAGGTGCAATGCGAGGAGTGCATATATAGATGGTGCACTACATCCTGACACTAATGCAGCTCTGATAGCACTATTCCTGTTTAGAGCTCATTTGCCAAGTGTTAATGGACATGTAATGATAATTATCATTCCAGTAAGGAATACAACACAATGGGTGTGTGTTGTGAGAAAGAAAAAAAAACAACATCTCTAGCGTGGGATGTTTTCTGTCGGACCATTATCACGGCAAAATGAATTATTTGCATCTTGTTCTTATTCCTCTAATACTACACTATAAGCAGGTCGACAAGTGGTATCATGCAGGAAGCTAAGAATGTGCTGGAAAGTAAAAATAGACCAATATGCGTATGAAAAGTGTAAATTGAACCGGTTATCTCAGAACTGCATTTCCAAATAAATCCTGGATTCCACTGAAGACCTGAAGATCACATTGTAAAATTATAAAGAAGAATAGGCAAGTTGGTTGGAGTGGATTTTTCTTTCCGGTGCTACAGAATGGCTACATGACCTATGATGGTCCTATGTGTAACCATTCTGTAGCACTGGAAAAAAAAAAAATACAGTATGTATTTAGTACAATAGACACAAAAAAAGACTCATTCTATGACAATATGGCCGTTTGGCACATCGTAAAAAATCTTACACTTACACATTAAAAAAGACTAAATGGGTTTGTTATTGCGAAGTGCATCTGAGAGGGTCTTTGACCGTTTTGCTGAAAATAAGCAGCTCTTATTAAAATTCATTCATGAGAGATGAGTCATCTGATCCACAGCACTGACTCAGAGATCTCTGGGCACTTTTGAAAATTATTCAATTTTTATTCCAATCATGCTGTTCTCTCTCGCAAAGCAAATATTTTTTTCAAAATGTTAATGCATCCTGTACCTTATATGTGACATGGTTAATGGTTAATTTATTTATGTATATTGGCTCAGTTATGTGTATCCAGTGATTGATTGATTTAAATCCTATAGACTCACACGTCTGAGATTGGAAAGCGTAATCACAAATCAGCAGGACATTTAGGAATTATTATTTTTTTTTTTTTAAACTGAAGAGATGATTTAATTAAAACAGAGATTCACACCAAACATGTTAAAGCCATCAATATTCAAGTGACCGAACAAAGACATGGAGTTTCTTATTCATGTTGATAATGAGCGAATATCACTGTTTTATCTCAGTTTGATATATAATCCATTCAAAATGTGTAATAAAATTACATATAACCTGTTACATAAGTACAGAGAAAAAAAATGCCCATATTTTCAAAAAGGTGGCACATCATTGGCTAAAAATAAGCAATTAATCCTTAAAGAATACAACATTTTTTAAAATTATTATTTTAAAATAACTCAAAATTTTCACCATCCCTTTTTAAACCGTTGATATGACATGATGATAAGAAACATTAAAAATAAAATAATTTAAAAAAATCACTAAAGTGACATCTCGGTGCCCTTTGTCAGTGATAATCACAAAAAAAATTTTTTTTTTTTTTTAGGAAACTTAGCCTTAGTGCAAAGCCACTTCAAGCCATGTTGAAGTGATGTGTTGTTATTTTGACTTTCGTTATTAATAAATCATTATTTCCACTTAACGTTACATGATTTTATGTAAAATCTTAAAGTAACAAGATCTCTAAGTAATGAGTTATTAAGTCAAAACTCAAAATAATTACAGAATTCTGAAGTAAGAAAATAAATAAATGATTATTATAAAAATGTTAATATTGTGGTATATATTATATATTTTGGTATATATGGGAATTATATAGTGTGGTTTTATACTGAATGTACCTGTCATTACAGTGGCTAAATTAATCAGCCTGAATGTCTGAATACTAGTTTATTTCCTTTTCTCTAATCAAAGAAACAGTAGAAAGAAAAGACTGCATGTAGACAATGTTAACCATGTGACCATGAATGCCATTTAAAGGGCCTACAAAGCACCCATGGTTCAAAAACCTCATGATTCAATCCATGATTCAAAAATCTCACAAAGAATTTAGTGTTCTTTCAGACCTGGATTTGTCATTGATCATGCAAGTTTTCAAGGTCATTCCAAGTTGTAAATACAAAAATGATTTCATACTGCAAAATTCCACTCACATTTCCTAGCTTTTCGGGTCGCATTAAGGACTTTGGCTTTTGTACCTTTAATACAGTGGCACATGAAACGGGCCATTCCAGATTTAGTGTGACTGTAAGGATTTGCTTATTTATCCGCAAGTGCATTAGTAAGGTCAAGCACTGATGTTTGGATAGAAGATGAGGTCAGGGTTCTGTCAGGAGTTCTTAGAATTCAGCCTTGGCAAGACATGTCTTAATGGCGTTCTCTTTTTGCACAGGTTCATTGTTATGCTGGAACAGGGTTGGGCCTTTGTGAAGAAAATTGCAATGGTATAGCATTCTAAACAAAATTCTATATAATTGTGTGCTTTCAATTTTATAGCCACAGTTTGTAGGACAACAACATGGACGTGCGAATACATGAAACACAAACCGAAACAAAGAGGCAGACAAAAGATGAGGACTTCGCGAAGCTAAACGCAATGCGGAGGAAATAAATACACAAAAAAATAATTAAACCAATTAAAACCAGACGCGTGACAGAAAACACACTGCCAGAACGCCCCCTAATGTCCTGACAGTACCCACCCTCGAGGAGCAGAAAACCAGGAAGTGGAGCGGCGTCCCCCACAGGAACAAGAACGAGGCGAGGTCATAGGCACCAAAAACAAAGTGAAGAAAAAAACGAAGAAAAAAAAAACGCTCCCAAAGCCATCAGGTAAGTTTGGAGTATCCCGCTGGGTCTGTAAGTGGCAGAGTCTTACTTTTAGGGACACGGTGATAAAAGCAGGCCCAATTGCAGGGATAACAAAATAAAAACAGACTTATTAACAAAGCTCAAAAATAAATACATGAAACAGGAACCGAAAAAAGAAGCCGACAAAAGATGAGGACTCCGCAAAGCTAACTGCAACATGGCGGAAATAAATACACATAAAATAATTAAACCAATTACAAGGCATGTGACGTATTTTACTTGCTTTATAATTCATTCAAGAACAGTGTATGTTTTGGCAAGCTTTCACATTAATGCTAAGTCTTATAATTGATCACAGAGTGTAGTCAGGTGTCTCTGAGAAACTAAATATGCAGGATTCCAACCACATCAATACTGGGCTTGATGATCCTTACCTCAGTGTGCTTTCCATGATGTTTGTTTATGCGCTTCATCAGCAAGTCACGGACTTTAGAACAGTGTTGTCGCACGGTCTTCGTGTGTTTTCATGTTTTCATCACATCTCATGCTAAATCCTTCCAGCTAACACAGCCTGCCTGATTAAGACCTAAACCGCTGCTTTGCTCCCTGTAAGGAAGGCAACTGAGTCATGGAAAGGTAAACAAGTCACTTATTGTAATGATTTACAGTCTTATTAGTAGGCAAATTTAGTCAGCCCACAGTCTCATGTTGTTAATTTGAGATTGCATATCACTGGAGAGCTGAGTGTGCCAATTTGGAATAAATAAATTATATAAATTCTGTAATCAGATAGTTTTAATGTGATTTTCCTACCTGTTAACAGTGTGCATATGTACAGAGCTGTACAATGAGAATGACCTTAAGATTTAATGTAATGTGAACGTGAGTCATCTTCAGCTAGTAAAAGTTTTAAACCAGATTTTTTAATGCTGTTAAGATGCTGTTAAAATTAAGTAAGTAAGAAGGCTTTAAAAAGCAATTAGACATCCTGAGATTTTCTGAGTTAGTGATGAAATAGTAAAGCATTTCTACAAGCAAATACGACTGTACTGAAGTTAGTATGTATAGTGGTCATTTTTTTCTAGGAAATTCCTTAGATGCACTTGGTTTGGAACATGAGCCATATATTTCCACACTGTTATGTTTTCCCAGTCACTTTATACAGTATGGTAACTCATATCTGCCCTTTCCGCAAACCTTCATCTTTATCTCTGCTTTACGTCCCTGAATTTGGAGAACCCGGATGGACAACCATGGTTCCAAATCCTCTAGCGCTATGACATGCTTCTTTGCCTTTTTATTCCACAGAATTTCTCAGTATCCATCTGGTAATTGCTTTCTTCCAAGGGTGCTTTCACACCTGCCTTCGTTCGATTGCTAGAGTTCGAGTACCAGAGTTCGATTGCTCATTTGGTGCGGTTCGTTTGGGCAGGTGAGAATTCAGCAATCGAACTCTGGTGCGCACCAAAAGCGGACCAAACAAGCGGACCGAGACCTCCTTGAAGAGGTGGTCTCGGTACGCTTTCAAACGAACTCCTGAGCGGTTCGTTTGTGGTGAGAACACGATCCGAGATCGAACAGACCTAACTGCAAAAAGTATTGCGCATTTTGGACTTAAACCAGCTGCCGTAGTCAGCGGCGCTGTGCATTATGGGATGAGGAAGTGCTTGTTGACAGTTTCTATTGGCAGTATTAGCACAACAATGGCAGGTCGCGGACAGACCTGGAGTGTCTTGCGATGCGTCTTCACCATTTGCAGTGCATTAAAATTATATTTTCAAGCCGCATCCATGCTTCATTCTGAAAATTAAGACTTTGCATAGAGTGCTGTATACAAGCGATGTAGTAGATTACAACCATGAACATAATTGCAGCGCGCAGTCGTCTCTCCATGGTGTATGCTGTATTTTCCTCTTTTTGTTTACTTCCGGAGTTTCGTTGGAATTTCCCGCACGTTTATTCTGACCAATCGAAAAGCAGTTTAGGAAATACGTGTGGCCAATGAGTGATGTGGATGTTATCACATGACTGCATTTTGGTTCTTTTCAACTGGTGCGGAACAGAACGATCAGTGTGGTATGAAAAGGAACCAAAACTGCTAAAAAGCTACAATCTATAATTTTTTGCTTTTGGTCCAGACCAAATGAACTGAACTGTAGATGTGAAAGCACCTCAAGATGCCTTTCCTCAAGTCAAATTTGACTACATTGTCCTCAGCCAACAAGCCTGACACTTTGAACACCCAAACTTCCACCTTCACACTTTCACTCCAACAAGACCTTTGCTGCACCAAAAACTCATGCAGACCTAGTGAACTCCAGTACTGGCTTATCATCTGGAATAGTATATCCTGATTATTCTATCCAGACGTGGTGTTCTGCACTGAAAACTGTTAACTCTTTAAAGATGTTTCTCAGGCTAAGGCTTTTGACAGTTTCTGCAGTTGCCAGTGGTTTGTTCCTTGCTGATTTAACAGAAGACACCAGTAGTACATATGGCTAATGATGGTGGGAGTCAGATGTGGTGGATTCCCAGCTCAATCTGTGTGAAATCTATTGACAAAGGTTGGACTGAGAGGCCACTTGAGGAAAGCAGCCGTTCATAAGCTGGGGGAAGCGGCAGAGAGAGCCTCCTGTTGGCTCTGGCATAAGAGAGCGGATACAAGCTGGAAACTTGGAGGAGATTGGAGTCAGATTGGAGTCAGACTTGGAGGAGAGGAGTCAGCAGTGACTGACCTGGCCAGTCACTGCTGACCTACCAATGTTGTGGTTAAGGGTCGAAACACCGAGTGAACGTTGGGGACGACCTGACGACCTCACCTCCAGGTCGTAGATGTATTATATAACTATGTTGGCATAATATTTCATCAAATTATCTTTTAACTGTCTTCACTCAGACATAACAATGTAATCTCCTCTTTTTAAAAGACTGGCCTGACAAAGTGTATGAAAATTGAGCGAAGATTCATTCATTCACTCATCTTCTACCGCTTATCCGAACTACCTGGGGTCACGGGGAGCCTGTGCCTCTCAGGCGTCATCGGGCATCAAGGCAGGATACACCCTGGACGGAGTGCCAACCCATCACAGGGCACACACACGCTCTCATTCACTCACGCAATCACACACAACGGACAATTTTCCAGAGATGCCAATCAACCTACCATGCATGTCTTTGGACCGGGGGAGGAAACCGGAGTACCCGGAGGAAACCCCCGAGGCACGGGGAGAACATGCAAACTCCACACACACAAGGCGGAGGCGGGAATCGAACCCCGACCCTGGAGGTGTGAGGCAAACGTGCTAACCACTAAGCCACCGTGCCCCCATATTTGAGCGAAGATGAAACTAAAAAATGGAAATGAACCATTAGTAAAACATCAGCCAAGGTCATGATGCTTTCTCAGTAACTGTCTCCAACTGATCTCTAGTGATTTGTCTTGCCACTCCTCTTGCTTTTTTATTCATGCCCACTTGCTCCGTAGTGAATCACTTTATCACAACTGCACGATGCGTGGGATGCTTTTCAGACTTTTTTTTTTTTGCATTCAACTATTCTTCCTACCACATCTGACATGCTTCCTGCCACTTTACCACTAATGGTTAATTTCATTCAATGTGGATTTCATCAATAACATCCAACTACAGTGAGTAAATCATTAATGTGAAATGTGAAAGTTTCTCATGTTGTGAGTGAATGAACGTAGCCAGTATGACACATCAGGTGGATTAGTCACCCAAGCTGTAGGCTGTTTTATTCCACCTATAGACTGATACTGTATATTATAGCAACCTGCAATGGAAATCTGATACAGAGGGCATATGGGTTGTTAAACCAGGCATTTTCTTCATTTGAGATTTAAACCTGTGTATAATTTAAGATAACCGCAATACTGCTCCTGTACTGAGAAGACCATTTGAAAGTGACAGTGACGTGACATACGGCTAAGTACAGTGACCCATACTCAGAATTTGTTCTCTGCATTTAACCCATTCAAAGTGCACACACACAGCAGTGAACACACACACACCGTGAACACACACCCGGAGCAGTGGGCAGCCATTTATAGTGCGGTGACTGGGGAGCGGTTGGGGGGTTTGGTGCCTTGCTTCCCCCTATTCCACCATTTCCACAGTGAAGCATGGTGGTGGCAGCATCATGCTGAGTGTTATCTTAGTGTAAATCTGCACAAATTCTTACTGTAGTTGCACTAAATTATTGTGTATATCATGGCCGGAAACTCTGATTTTTCACTTACAACTTTAATCGGTTGTGCTTGAGGTTTTATTGACTTGTCATTCTCACCGAAGAGCTCATCTTCTTTCAGACACTCTTCACAGATATTTCCTTTCCTCTAAAGTCAAAGAGCACAGATGAAAAAGAGTCTAAGGTAAAGGGAGTCAAGAGTGTTGGAGAGAGTATTTATGGAGACAGGAGACGAGTGGCTGTCATTTCCCTTTAGATCTGAGAGGAAGGAGGATCACCCTGAGGGACAGGCAGTATTAAGAGGGCTGTAGCGAGAAACTTCCGATTGGTCTTTTAGCTCATTTATCTAGAAAAGCCTGCGAAAAAACAGGACTGCTGCTGTCATCAGGCAACGTGAGAAATAAATCACTGGTAAACGCTAACGTGTGTATCTGTCAGGCCTCCCGCCATTCCTTTTGTATAGCTGACAAGAAAAAATTGCAACGTGTTCTTCTCTCAGACTTTGCTTAACAAAAGATTAATGTATTAGGCTTTTGGTAAAATGCAAAATAGGGATTGAGTATATTTTAGCTTAAAAGCAATTTCATCCCTAGGGATTAGGCTAATTTTAAAGCTGCTCTTCACACGATTATTGGATATCAATCAATTCCACCTGTGTCTCAGAGAGTGTTTTCTCCTGAGAGAAGACTCTCTCGGGTCCACACGTATCCATCAGTCAGCAGAGGTCTTAAAATGGCACTTTGCATACAGTAAGTATTTATCATGAGGTAGATTCAAGGGGTTGGATGCAAATGCTGGCTTAAATAACAAAAATCCTCACAAAAATAGGGATAGGCAAAAGTATCGGAACAGGTAAATGGGCACAGTGTAAATCCTGGAATAAGGCAAAAAAAAAAAAAAAAAAGCACAATCCATGAAACAGGGAAAAGTCAACAGGGCAAAACAGGAACATCAGAGCTTAACAGGATCAGAAGTCTGGCAACACTAGTGAAGTCAAAAACT